>NW_024885088.1:2242520-2341624 GCF_019232065.1 Centrocercus urophasianus | reverse complement strand
CTATCCTATCCTATCCTATCCTATCCTATCCTATCCTATCCTATCCTATCCTATCCTATCCTATCCTATCCTATCCTACCCCATCCCATCCCATCCCATCCCATCCCATCCCATCCTGTCATCTTAATCTCATTCTACTCTCCTCCATCTATCAAAGACAACCAATGGCTGGGTAGTCTGGGTCTGGGATGAACCCATCATATGGCTTGCAGGGAATTGTTTTCCATCCCTATCTGCTGTGATAATCAAGCCATAAAACTTCCAAAGCAGTATAAGCAGTCAAACATTGGTAAACACCTAATGAGCCAAAAACACTTCAAAAGTGCCAAAGTCTAAAGTATCTAAATCCTGCTGGAATAACAGGACAGGGTTCCTTCATCAGCTAAAGAATCCTGGAAATGAGGGTTGCTTCAGTATATACATATACAATCGCTCTTAATATCCTGGGTCATCTAACTTTCCCATGAGTTTATAGCAGGGATAACAGTAACAAACTAAATTTTGTGGCCACCTTTATCAATGTAAATAGAGTTACAAGGAATTAAGGGGGAATAACCGTAAAATTAAATTCATTTGAATTAGTTGAAGCTAGAGAGAATTTAAAGAGAGACTCATAATGACAAGAACAACCAAGGGAAAGTTTATCAAAATATGCAAATTGAAAGCAAATGTATTCTGAAATGTATCCAAGAGAAATAGTGACTATCTGTCACAAAGCCAGAATGTTGAAGTGCTTTCAAGTTTTCCACTTTATTTTAATCTTCCCTTTAGCCAGTGTTGATTAAAACATTTAAAAATAAAACACTTCAATGAAGAGTGCAAAATGAAAAGGTGCAAATTTCTAAATTTGAGATCCAGAAATGAAAATTTTCAAGCAAAACTATCTTGTACGCTCAACATTAAAAAAAAAAAAAAAAAAAAAAAAAAAAAAAAAAGATAACAAAATTCTATAACAAGGCAACTAAAACTCCAAAACTCTATTTTTGAGGCAAAAGACATACTTTGCTATTTGATTCTGTGGCTCAGATCCAACATGTTGAGGCTCAAATATGATAAAGAGCTTTTTTCGATAAGCTGTGTTATTAAACTCTATGTTGTCAGCACAATGGCTGAAAGTCTAAAGCCCAACTCAGAGTATCAGTCAAAAAAATGAATGTTGGGAACAAGCAGCCAAGGAGAAGATGTTTGGATAGTGATGGCAGTGAAGTGCTCTATCTGAAAGGGAAAATTTTATTCCATTACATACCTATCCACTCATTCAAATATAATTCAAATAAACATTTACTGTATAAAGTGTATGGGTATATTTTCATATCAGAAGAAAGAGAAAAATTTCCTCCCTGTGTCTTGTCTACTGTCACTTTGTAAAATAATTTTGCATTTATCTTTTCACTAGTTTTCAACAAATTCTAGTTCTTATGATAGAAAATGTTCTGTATCAGAGGCTTTTTCAGTTGTCTGATAGACTACCTCTGCAAATACAAGTCTCAGTGAAGCTTGAATGTGCATCTCTAGATTCAAGGAGTTCACTGAATAATCAACTTTTGCATGCCCAATGCATTTAATCATAGCAACAAGCAGTGCAATCAGTCACAGAGAGCGAATACTCTCTGTGTATCTCGGATCCCAGATGAAAACAAGGTTACATCTTGCTCAAACCTGTCAGTGAATGACAAATGGATAGAGGGACAGAAATTAGGCAGAACCCACAGATTCCTCTTTTCTGGATCCATCACTGGTGAGCTACCAGCAGGTGTCCTGCCTGAAATGAGGAGGCACAGCTGAGAAGAGATTCATAAAAGCTATTACTTATCCTTGGAAGTTCAGAACTGACTTCATGAAGAGCCAGCTCTTCCAACTGAGGGAAGCCTGCCTCGTCTCTGTTGCACTACTTGTGTTGCATTCATGATGAACACTTTCACTACTTAGGTCTTCAACTTGATGGTCTCTAACAAAATAATAATTTGCTTGAAAGAAATAATGAAAATTACAATGATGATCATAGATATTTGGGCACACACAGTATTAAATATCTGATATGAATCAAGAACAAACACTAAACAAAATCTTTCAATTAATGTTGTAAAGTTACCTTATCTGTTGCATTTGTGCCATAGGTTGTGTTCTGGAAGCCTTGAACAATGCCAGAAATGCACAAAGGCCCAGCAAAACCCAGCAAGTCAGCCAAGTAACGGAAGGTGCTGCTAAGAAGAATTGGTCGTCCAAAAGCACTGTACATCGCCAACCATATCGAGGGACGTCGATTGGGCTGATCTGCTACTTTTTTCTGGAAAACAGAGAAACAGGTTGACAGTGCATCAACAACAGGCTTCCCTGGCAATATGCAACAATTTCCATTTCATTGCTGCCTGAATGCCTAAACGTTTCCTGCATGTTTGTAAGGGCAGAGGAAGCAGCAAATGTGATGTTGGCATTGGCAGATTTCAGACACCCTTCACAGCAAATCCAAACTCTGCCTCCTCTTGTTAAGTGTGGTTTCTCCCCTCTAAATCCTAACACTTTTCTGAACACAAGAATGTGAATACAGATTAAGCATACTGCCATGTAGATGCTGCTCTATGTCACATGCACGCTCCGGAAAGGGTCTGACATTTCAAGTCCTTACTCTTATGGATAATCTTTACTTTCACAGTAGATGTGAAACCACTTCATTCAGTAAAGGCTTCTGGTATGAGAAAAAGATTGAAGGAAGAAACATGGAGAGATAGCTATGAGAATATAGTTTAATATAATTTATCTGGATTTTTCTCTTACATGCCTTCTAGGAAGACACAGTTCAGCTCATAGCTAATTACTGGGCTCAAGAAGGTAAAAGTAATGAACTGTACTGGGAGATGAGATTAAATCATCTAATGGTCCTTCTGGGCCTTCAGTTCTGTGAATCTGTGCATTATCTTCACCCATGCACTGGAACACCAACCAATGCATATCTCTGAACTCGGTCAGAGGGGTGCTGGTTTTGTCAAGGTCCTTTTAATCTAAAGAAGAAAGAGTTTTACTTAACAGATCCATGGTCTGCAGAGTGGTTTCCTGTGCCTCAGGCAACAGCTTTTGACACAGTAAAAAATCATCTGTCAGTTTTCAAGTAGCACAGATGCCTGCAAGTTATAACTGAAGCCAAGCCCTCTTGAGTGTTCACAGAGACATTTTAAGTATAGGTCAGTAATAACAAGCCCCTGACCCAACACATTATCCAACAAAAGGCAAACATGTATGTGCCCTGCCTGGCTACTCCCTGTCCTGTTTTCTCTTTTCACAGTTCTTCCTTTTATGACACTTCAATAGTGAGATACAATATGCACATGGTGCCAAAAATGTACAGATGTATGGGAGGGCCAGATAACTGCTTCCTGGTTTCTAGAGATTAGACCAGGCTGGTCATAACCAGCATAATGGCAAGAAGCACAGTATAGGGAAATAGCCAGCACAGGGACAAACTGTTAACAGGTTGTTTCCATGTTCATCATTTCATAGAAGTGATTTTTTTCTCATCTGTAGGCGAGAAGAAGAGATGGCATAGAAATGCTATGGGTTATTCAGTACCTTATTATTAAAGGTTATTAAAAGACCTTGTTTTAAAGTTATTTTGTCACTTGAAGATAAAACAAACAGATTAAAAACAAATACAGGTAGAATCAGACAGACTCTCATTGAAATAATTTAGAACTAGGAGCTAGCATGCAACTCCCTGCTTTTAAGATCAAAGTACTGACAGAGAGGTCTGGTTTGAAAGAGTGTTACACATGCTCTGCCCTACAGCATGCCAACGTTCCTGTTGCTGGGACCAAACCTGACTGCATTGGTAGGTGCTGGATACTCCTGCATACAAGCGCTCCTGAGCGTCCCTCCATCTGGTTGGAAAAAAATTGTAAATCTTTTCTTTCCTTGACATATTGACACTTACATTTGTGAAATCATTCCCTAGGCCTTCAAATAATTTTCTTTAAAGAAAAGATGTTTGTTATTAACAGGAAGATAGAAACATCGTAAGATTTGAATGCTATGAGTGGGTTTTCAGGCTGTTAATTCCATTGTTTAACACTGTTGTTTCTTCTTTGCTTAACCAGGAATTTAACATAGCTGAAGTATCTGAAGTGAAGAGGGGAGAAAGAAGAGTGGATTTTTTTCCCAGTGGTGAAAAATTTTGCAGCATTTTCCTCTAGTGGGCTTGCAGTGTACTACGTTATGTGGTGCAAATCTGGGATGCACGCATCAATATGCAATTTGAAACATCTAGACCACTTGAAGAGAAACCCAAAAACACCATGAAGTGACAGCAGAAATCAAGAATTTTTTCAGCATTAGGATGATGTGTAATACTTTGATCCAAAACTTTGGCTGTAGGAATTTACTTTCATATCTCTAAGACTTCTTTACATACTCAATCAAATTAAAAAAATCTTCATCTTGAGCCAAAATGTCCTTTAATATATTGGGAACTGTGAACATGTATTAAAGAGAGTATATGAATTTAAGGTCATGGGTGTAACTCTATGCGTATGACACACACAACAGCTTACTCTGCAAAAGCAACCTCCCTATCCACAATTAGAATTTTTACAGTGCACTTAGAAAGATGAGATAAAAATACTGTAAGATTAGGTGTTTCAATTTCTATGGTAGGTTATCTAAAAAAGCAAGGAAATGCAGTATGTTCATCTTTTATTTCTGATGGCAGAATAAATGGAAAGGAAAGCCAATTCTAATGCATATTTTGGCAATATGTTGTTTATGAAAAATCTCAAACAGCATATTTAAGTAAGCTTGATTACCAAGAAAACACGTTTTAAATGTCATTTTATAGTATCTTTCAATCTCAAAGGACATATATGACGTTGTCTTACAATATGCTGTGTACGTTGCCAGGCACAAACTACTCACAAGACCAGTAACAAATGACCTGTGTCTTATTGTAGGAGCTGGAATGCCTTCTGCTGTAGCAACTACCAGATTAATAGACAATTAGAATGTTGATCTCCAATTATTTACCTTTCAATATGTTACTTTATATTACGTTATAACATTACTATTAAATTATTAAAACAAAATTATCTGACTTTAAGATTCTATAAACAATAATTCAGCATGAATGTGCTTTGAAAAAAGATTTCAAAAAAAATCCTACTGCCAGCAAAGGAAAAAAGAGTAGGTTCCACTCAGTGTTTGGTCCCTGTGCTTGGGACACAGGTTAGGGGAAACAGTGATTTTGAGAAGCAGTCATCAAAATTTAACCCGAATTCCCTGATTTTTTTTATTTTTTTATTTTTTTATTTTTTTTTTGGTAGAGTACCTGGTTTCAATTTTCATTTCAGGCAGAAGGTTTAGGAAAAAGCCTTAAAAGCAACACACTTCATGTGAGCTGTCTCAATGGTATTTTACAGTACAGAACATCCATGTTAATGTTCAGTGTCTTTTATCAAGGTGTGATAAAAGGGGATTGGAAAGGAACATCCTTCATCCCGCATGGCCAAGGAGTGCAGCTGAGATAAGCTCTCTGGAGGCACAGGCAGGAGTAAACCAACTTAATCCAGAGGATCTGGGGGGCTCTCTGCCCCAGCTGTGGAAGATCAGGGTAAAATACACCCTGGCAGCAGAGACAGTGACAAAGGATCTCTTCCAGACTACAATCACGCTTCACCCTGAAGAATTTAACTAATTCTGTGGCTGTTTTCTAACCCAGCCATGCACAAAAACAACATTGCATTTGTTTTAGTCTTTCAGTTTACTTCAACATTATCAGTAAAATATCCATTTACTTCAGGGTTACTGCCTGTTTTAGAATATTGTCACAAATGGAGGTTATGGTAATCTTGAGATATTATGCAGGTTAACAGGAAGAAAAGAAATCTGATCTCAGCCAGTTTTTGCAAATGTAGGTGCATGTTACCATGGGTAAAATATTGCAACTATCCATATGTGCATGACATGCATTCAGTGAAGCTAAACAGTGAATGCACATGAGCAACAACAGAGTTCACTTGCCTTTTGGCATCTGAGCCACATACTTACGCATGCACATGCTGTATCTGCAGATGTAAATGAGATACAGACAAGTGCTTGCACTCAGTCATGCACATTTGTCATAAAGAAAGGCACAGAGTCTCTAGTTCTAAGGGGTAAGTAGGTGCCTAAGCCTCACTGGCCTCTTTAAGTAAGATATGGTCACCAAATTCTGCTTTGAGGATCTGGCCTAAGAGATGCATTTCTCCTTTGGTGTGAAAAGCTCAATTCCAATGACTTAGTAGATTTCTGCTTTAAGCAGAAGGGTCTTGGACTCTCTAATAATAAATACATCGGCATGCAAAGCAGCCTCAGTCTATTTAGAACATAAATAATTGCATTAATTAGGGCTTCATTTCAGAAGGCATGGAAAAGAGTCTGCAGCTCCACCAGCTACCAGGTGGAAAGAGCTGCTCTTGCCGTACTCTTCTTGCATTGCTATTCTGAACTGTTTACTGCTTAATAAGTCTATCTACCTGGTGTGCACAAGAAAGGGATTTACATGCCTTAATCTTATGTGCTATATTTCCAAAGTGGCTTCTGACTGCTCGTATCCTTTCTGTTTATGCTCAAGAACTGACAAGTATGTACAAATCAGGGAGACAGGCTCCACAAATGAAATTTCACAGTTTTGCCTAAACGTATGCAGAACTTTCTCTGGAAACATCTCCTCTACTGAGTCAGAAGGTAAACAAAAACCAGCTTTGTTTTTCTTACTGTGTCTGGCTGGGATGGAGTTCATTTCCTCACAGCAGCTTTCATGATGCTGTCTTTTGGATCTGTAACTAAAGTCGGCTGGTAAGACACCAAACTGTTGCTGAGCCATGTTTACATCCCACCAAGGACTCCCCTTTTCCTATTCTGTCACCAGTGAGGCTAGGGGCGCACAAGACCTTGAGAAGAAGACATAGCAAGGACAGCTGACCCCAACTGACCAAAGGGGTATCCCATGCCATATCATGTTGTGCTTGGCAATAAAAGCTTAGGCAAAGAAGAAGAAAGGAGGGATATTTGTCATTATAGTGTTTGTCTTCCCAAGTAACCTTCACACGTGCTGAGACTGTGCTTATCAGAAAGTAGCTACACATCTAACTGCTGGTGAGAAGTAGCAATGAACTCTGTACTGTTTTTCTTGCTCACACAGCACTGATTCAGTTCTTAGGTTGCCTTTATTTTGACTCACCAGTTTTTAGCTTGTGCTCTTGTGCTTCTCTCCCCTGTTCCACCAAGAGAAGAGTGGGCAAGCAGCTGGGTGAGTGCTTAGCTGTTTCCTGGGGCCAATCCACCTGCTTCTCTTGGTATGTGTTTTTGAAATGAGGGTAGAATTACTGGAAAGAGAATTACTGTAACGCTTGCCTATGCCCAAAGATTTCTCTGTTGAAACACCACTGTCTAAAGAAGGAAGGATTTGCTTCCCTTCCAGTGTGCATCTCAGAGGAAACATCACAACTAAGCCCTTACCTAATATGGACATGTTTGTCCATAAGTTTGTACCCTCCTGCAAATGCAAAGGACAAGAATTACTTTAATGTGCAATATTTATAAGACAGGATTTCTGAAGAAAAAGTTGAGATGAGTGTTTCCAATTGAAACTATGGAAAAGTAGGACATTTTCTAGTTTAAAATGCTGTCTTGAATCTCTAAGATTTAAACAAAGCTTTTATTTTTAAAATGAAAGCTAGCAAGTGACCATTCTGTTATGGTTTTGGTTTCTAGTTGCTCTCAATTTGGCAACTCTTTCCTGCTGTAAATTCACTTAAAATCCAACAGTAACTATGGCACTGGAACTTCCTATGACAAATTTCACCTTGGAACAAACAGTCCTAAGTCAAAAATTCCTAAAACTAGGATTTCATCGAAGCAGAAGAAATTCAAAGTGACACCACAGTTTTAAAGGCTAAAGTAGTGACATGGACATCTTCGGTTACCTTTTGTTCCTCGTATGCTTCTTTGAGACAAACATAATTTGTCAGTGCTCTCATTGCAATTGGAAGCTTCCCAATTGCCTTCAGGTCCACAGGTTTCTTGTGAGCAGATATAATAAGTGTATTCATCCACCAGTAAGTTGCTTTTGAGAGCAAATTGACAAATGGCTGAAGAAACCTCACTCCGAGATCTTGTAGATCCTCTGGTGGCTTCACTTTCTGAGGGTTCATGAAAAATACATACCTCTGGAGAGAAGAAAATGGACAGCATGTTTTCAGAAAATATCTTATTATAGGAAATTCTAAGTATGTATAATAATATAACAGCAGTGTCAAATTTGTATTTGGAGGTAATAATACACTGAATTTAGGTAAGAATTTGCTTTTAAACATGAGTATTTCCATTCTGATAATGTAACTGTTAAGAAATCAACAACTGTGGGATGTGGACACTGCTTTTTAGCTTACCAAGTACCATCTATCTCTGCATAACAACAACAAAGAATTCTTGGGATATATTTTTATTTGCAGTGGGCAAAACATATGCTTGCTTATGCCTTCACTGCATATGTAGTTTAACTGCATTAATCATAGAATCGCTCAGGTTGGAAAAGACCTTAAAGATCATTGAGTCCAACCACAGCCTAACCATACAACCCTAACTCTAACAACCCTCCACTAAATCATGTTCCTGAGCACCACATCCAAACGGTTTTTAAACACATTCAGCGATGGTGACTCAACCACCTCCCTGGGGAGCCTATTCCACTGCTTAACAACTCTTTCTGTAAAGGAGTGTTTCCTAATATCCAACCTAAACTTACCCTGGTGCAACTTGAGGCCATTTCCCCTCGTCCTGTCACCAGTGAGAAGAGACCAACCCTGCCCTCGCTGTAAGCACCTTTCAGGTATTGGAAGAGAGCAGTAAGGTCTCCCCTCAGCCTCCTTTTCCCTAGACTGAACAGCCCAATTCCTTCAGTCACTCCTCATAGGGCATATTACCCAAGCCCTTCACAAGCCTTGTTGCCCTTCTTTGGACCTGATCCAGCACTTTAATGTCCTTTCTGAACTGAGGTGCCCAAAATTGAACACAATACTTGAGGTGGGGCCTCACCTCACCTCACCTCACCTCACCTCACCTCACCTCACCTCACCTCACCTCACCTCACCTCACCTCACCTCTTAACATAGAGTGTAGATTACACAATTTCCCACACATATTGTATTGGTGCTATAGATTCACAAATGCATATGTGTATCTATCTACACAAATACATATGCACTGTCTGTATGCATATACATGCCCAGACTAGGGCCTAAATTGAGGATACATATTTTAAAGAGATGTCACATCTATAGAATTCATAGAATCATTGAATTATGGAATTGCTCAGGTAAAGACCTTAAAGATCATCAAGTCCAACCGCAACCTAACTATATTACCCTAACTCTAATAACCCACAGCTAAATCGTGTCCCTGAGCATTGCATCCATTAACTAGACATTCACAGTGACACCAAACTTGGACCTAAACTTGATGAGAGACAGTTACTGGGGCTAATGACATCTTCATCTCCCAGGATCTGTAGATATTTATTCAGATATGGATCAAGAAACCACATACCCTAACTCGAATAACGTTGATCTCCACAGCCATCAGCAGCCCGTAGAGAACCACCATAATTCCAGTGATGCAGAAACGCAGCTGAGAAAAAGGCACACCGTCCTGGCAGTATCTGACTAGCTTGATAGTTTTGGTGACAAAGGCCATTATCCAATAAAGAAAGAGAGCTGTAAAACACATGCACATGCATCATTATAAATACATATTTCAGCTGTGTTGCAGCTCTCTCAAGCAGAAATATTCCATAGCTTAATTCAATGCAAACATGGCAACCATCTGTATCACAAGCCTGCAGGATGGCCCAGGCTGATGTCGGATGAAGTCAGGAATACAGAATGGAGAGATTTGTATTCCACTTTCTTTTTCCAAGTCATGGTTTTCTTTCCTGGGTTGCCATCTTTCAAAAGCATCCACAACTGTGGATCTTCACACAATTACAAAAGTCCACTGAAGACAATCTGATAGGAAACTTTACTATTAAAATGAAGTAAATGTCACTTAATGTGACAAATATCATATTGCCTTTTTGAAAAAGTAGGATTCATCACAGGTGTGCACTTGGAAACATGCTTATTTTGAAAGAATCCATGTAGTTTAATTACATCCTGCACTCTGGTTTGTATGACTGGTTCAGGCTGTTGAGTTATAAGTAATTTGGCAGTATATTCCCATGAAACATTATACTGCAAAGTCTAGTCAAATTCATCTGACCATCTCTTGACCGAGATAGACATCAAGATAGCTGTGTTTCTTGAAGATAAACCTTATCTCCAGATCCCCACTGCTGTTTGGGTAGAGTAAGGGGTGGTATTAATAATTAGACTGGAAAATCTTGGAGTCAACTGCAAAGGATGCTGAGAAAAAAACAGCAATCTTCACAGGATGTCTTCTGAACAGATTACTATTTCAAGAAGTCCTTCCAAATATCTATTTTGAATGAATACAAATCTTGGACATAAAATAATGAGCAGTGTTTAAAAAATACCCCAAAGCTCATGCTAGAAATACAATAGGCTCACTGTGTTCTCCCTTCTGTGATCATTTTTAAAAGTAGTTTTCAATGTGTACGTAATAAAAGGCAAAATAACTCCTACAGTAATACAAGTTCTATGAACAGAAAATTATCCTCACCCTTTTAATATTCTCCTGCATTTTATCATCCCTTTCAATCTAAGCCGGCAAAACTACTGTTTTTGTAAAAGAACATAATCAGACTTGGACTTACCTAACAGTAACTTTGGAAAGTTAGATGTTTCAATGTTATGGTAATAGACTATGGATACAGTGGCAGCCACAAATCCCATTATGGCTGGTAGAAAGAGATGGAGATGTCGAGATTTCATTTGTCTGAAATTAGAAAAGACATAAATTAGTGACTTCAGTTACATTGTAACATTGTAACATTCCTAGGTGTTCTGCTAATGTAACTAAGATGACAAATATGACTTTACTAGTGACAAAAAGATGGGTTTTTTTTCCAAGTGAATGCATTAACTTCTGTCAATATTTACTAGCTGCTTTATATTGACAGAAGAATAATGAAGTGATAAGAACAATCAGTTCAATGTCCAATTAAAATCTAGGATTCTGAAATGGTGCTCCATCCTTTTTGGGGGAAAAAAAAGGACAAAAACTCTCTACATCTTACTTGCAAGCATATCACATGATAAGAGAGTACACTGACAAATTCAGTTAGCCTGGCTATCCCCCTGTTACTGTCACTTACGTATCAGAAACTATGCCCTCTGCTATTTCACACACATGTACGAACAGGAGAGTGAATGTCAGAATCCATCGCAGATTATGCCCAGGGAAGTGCAGCCATGTATTGTGGTGAATCTGGACTTTGGAGCTTTGGCTTCCCCAGCCTGGAAAATAACAGTAGTAGAGGAGGAAGGTTATCATACAGCCAGCCAGAGATGTAGTTATTTGTTCCCTTCTCTAAGCCATAGGTTATGCTTCATAGTCTAGAATTAGCACGGAAGAGCTACGAGACCATGGAGAGAGGCTGTTGTTATTACCCAGGCATGATCCATGATTGTCTGAGTTGCCAGGTAGCCCCTAATAACTTAGATCTAACTTTGTAGGCTACAGGACAAAAGAATTCCTAAAATAGAAATCAAAGGGAAGAGGCCCCTAGCCAAGAACAAAGGTGAGAAAGACAATAAAAACCTCTCAGTTACACCCTCACACAATAGAGGCTGGCATGGAAGGTTCAGGTTGGACATTAGGAATAATTTCGTCTCAGAAAGAGTGGTGAGGCATTGGAACAGGCTGCTGAGGGACGTGGTGGAAGATGTGGCACTGGGGGACATGGTTAATGGGCATGGTGGGGATGGATTAATGGTTGGGCTGGATGATCTTAGAGGTCTTTTCCAACCTGAATGATTCTACAATTCTACAACTGAAATGATGGTGTTTTCATTTTTTTTTTCTTTCCATTTTGCATATTCTAATCTCCCAGTAGATCATCAGAATTCAGCTGGTTTAATCAATGGATTAATTTTGAAGCTTATTTCAGATTCATCACCTCAAAGATCAACTATGCACTTCAGACGAGATTGTCTCTGAAGCCAGCACCCTGATTACAAGCAGAACTCCAAGAACTGTGCTATTGCTGGGAAGAGATGAGGGCTGAGGAGAGGTTAGCATGTCAAGGCCTGTCCTGCGTGTTTCTCTGTAAGGCAACTTGTCTTCTGTCCCTTCTCATCCTGCTATAGATCTGTCCTGAACCACTTAGCCTAAATGCTTTGGCCTGTACGTATCCCTCTTGCTGTAAGGCAAATTCTATAACTAACTGGTGGACTTACTGAAGCATGGAGATGGACCCCAAAGTAGCTAATTTAGGGAATTAAAGAAACAAAACAAAACAAAACAAAAAAATAGTGAGCATCAGTATTTCAGTAACTGCATGACTGAGTTTAAAATTCAGGATGTGATTTTGTTACACAAAGATCACAGAATTCTAGAATGATTTGGGTTGGAAGAGACCATAAAGATGACCTAGTTCCAAATCCCCTCCCTTAGGGGAAAGACAGTGTCTCCTAATGCCTACATTCTCATCAGGAGACTCAGAAACATAAACAAGAATTCATGCTCATTAGTTCTTGGAAATAGTTTATCACTGTTTAATCCTTATTTAACACATAAAGTACTGCAGGAACAAAATTTTCAGTCTTCCTTCTGTTTATCTCAAACACTCTCTATAAGAGTTCAAAGATTTTCCTATACTAATAAGACTTTCTTTGACCTTACTCCTATCTTTGTATCTTCCAAGCTGCTTTTAATTTTATTTCCTTCTGCCCTCTTAAGGCTCTCTCCAACAGCTATTTATCCTGACAATCATGGTACAAAATAGAAGAAAAATAATTGTATACATACATACGTTCCATGTAATTTAAGATACCGTGCTTTTTTTCCTACAACTAATAGACAATAGAGTAAATTCTTAGTGGCCACTTCAATGCTACTTCAATCTTAGTTGGGTAATATCTGCAAAAATATTAGAAGAACTTGATACAAGTTGATTACATGGAATGATGTTTGACAGCCCTGAAAAATTTTTAAACTGCGTTTATTTCATCACTGCATATACGTAGGATAAAGAGACAACGGTGGAGAAAAAATGTAATTAGAGTCCTAGTTTAGACAGTTTTTTACGAGAGTATATAAACTTGAGCTCTTACAATACCTTAAATTATTTGAGAGAGATTTATCTTTTCTTATTTCCATTCCCATGGAAAAGATCATCTCCTTTGCTCTCCCTTTGTTACCAAATGTTGGCAAAAGAAAGAGCTATTCCTGCTTCTCCTAGCCTTTGATCCAAGACATTCTCTGAAATTTGCATAACTTCAAGGGAATTCTGACTCACTGTCCTCAGTCTTCTAGCATCCAGTAATAGCAAAGATTGCAAGTTGCTACTTTCAAATCTGAAGAAAGCTTTCCCAGAAAGAAGTTTCAAAGCATTTGGAACTGATTTCTCTGGATCCCATTGATCTTCCTATGTTGTTTACTTCTAAAATGCAGGTAATCTGTGTTAAGCCATTCTTTCTTTTCTTAGAATAAGTAAATACAAAGCACCTAATAGCTTGCACCAGAGGCCTCCAATCACAAGTAAATATTTTAAATGAGTAACAAGTAAATGAGTTTAAATACATGTTCAAGTGCTTGTAGGATCGCATGGCTCCATTGAATAACTCACCAATGAACAAAATTGGAAAGGTGATAAAAAGCAAGAAGACGTGGGGAACCAAGTTGAGAGCATCCACAAAGCAGACATTTCTAAGGACACCAGCAGTGATGTTGTATGCTGAAGCATTGTCATTACCACAAAATGAGAGCCTCATTGCTTCCAGAAGGTCTGCCTACTGAAAAAAAAAAAAAGAGAGAGTGTAAGAGATGTGTTGAAGTACGAGCTGGCTACCAAGACTGCTAGCATTTCTTTTAGCTTTACATGAAATAAATAAAATGAAGAGATACATGTGGAGCACATCGAACACCTGACAGAGAATAATTTAGTTGTATTTTGAAATTGTTTTGTGACCTGATCATGTATAAATGCATGAAAATGAAGGCTGTGCTTTTATCAAATATATTAAATGAGTACATATTCACTAAATATACCTTTCAGTGTCTTCTAGTGTTATATGAACAAGTGTTAGGCTGAAACAAGGGAGTTTGGAAATAACTATTTCCAATTGTATTAAGAAAACTCAAATTCACATTAGTTGAATCCTGTGTGTCACTGCTACCTTGGTAAGCCAACACTCTGTGTAATTCTGTTTGTATAATTTGTTGGATGACATTTTCACTGTAGCTTGAATCTTTGATATCTGTGATTTGGTAGCTTTGGATTCACTAACATTTTACATTTTTGTACCATCTCATAGAACAAGAATGGTCACATAGACTACTCATTCCAGATAAAGTGCCAAGCTCTTAAAGTGAGTTGTACTGAAGATTGCATAGGCAGTAAATCAGCATTTGTGCTTGATCCTGCAAATCCTAATGCATGTGCTTAGTCTCAGCTAAGCGAAGCTCTGGCTCTCATAATTTCTTATGAGAGTATCTTTGGAATTAAAGATAAACTCACACATTCATACTTATGCAGTGTGGGCCACAGCATGATCTAGAGTTATGGCCAGCTTCTGGGTTTTTCATCTGTGCATTATTCTTGTATTCATTCTTCTTTATAAGAAGATCAAATCAAAATGTTTTCTTTGTGGTTTATTTTCCCCAAACTTCCAGTTAGCAATATAGTGCTGTAGAATATGTTTTGTAAATTTATTTTCTTACACGTTTTTCCAGAGTTACATACTAAATGGAAAAAATGTCTTTAATTCAGCAAAGCATATTGTATACTTTCGTGAACACATCTTTCTGTAATAATATGGGCATCTGATTTGTGGAATCAGAACAATACATGCAAAAAATATACAATACAGTTTTTCAAAAAAAGTTAGTTCAATGGGGAAAAGTGTTTTCCTTATTTCCTCAAATAGTTCAGATTAGTTTTATGAGCTTACTTGTTCAAAAAAGACAAGCATAGAAAGGCAAGTATAAACTGCTAAATTACTCTCTTAGAGAGAACACAAACATAAAATCTTCAAAAAAAATATGGAGTTCAAAGAGCCACTGCTAAGCCCCATTTTTTACTTTAAATAGCTTTTTGCTCGGTCCAAAAAGCATAATTCATGCTGAAACACATCAGTGGAACTTCTAAAGTTAGTCTCATTGGGAAGAAGGTGATGAATACAGCCCCTTTTCCAAATACATTAGTGATTCGTGGAGCATAACTCCAGGTTACATGGTGGACATGGTCTGCAGAAGTGGATACATGTACTTACTGTGGTGCAAGAGCTGATGGACAACTCATTCAATTTCAGTGGAACAAAATTTGACAGATAATGTGCCCCATTCCCTAGAATGAATAGCATGATATGACCACTATCAATCTGTCATTATATTTTAATATAAAATAAATTCAAAATAGTAAAAGATGTAAATAATGCAAAGTAGGCATTATGTTAACATAAATTCTTTCTGAACAGGCTGAGGAGTTATTGAAAGAATTCGGAACTTAGAATATTTCAAAGAGATTATTTGTTTTTAATTTGTAAAAGCTTGACATGTCTCCTTTAAGAGTGTCATAATGGCAATGATAATCTCTTGAAAATCAGATGTGTTGTTTCCTCAGTTTTATTGAAGGTCAGAAGTACAAGGGAGTTCTGCTGGGAATTTTCCTCCCTTTCCCACAAATAGGGCTCTTTTCTGAGACAGCATAGATGCTATTGGTCTAGTGGCTGGATTGATACTGAAAAGCAGGGGGGATCCTGGGCTCCATCAAACACTGAATCACTGACTTCCATTGTAGTTTTTGGCTTAGAGTCAAAAATAAATCTAGGAGAAAGGATCAAAACTGTGTCTAAGAGAAATTAATGGAAACTGTTGTTTTTTTCCATTTTTCTGGAAGGGAAATGGATCATTGACCACTTGGAGAGTGATCTCTCTTAGCTTGGAGAGCACTTAACCACCAATCTGTAGAAGTTTCACCTCACACCTCAAGTGGTAGTCCCTAGAAGTTATCAAGAAAGATTCATAGCACCTTTGTTGAGCCCAGTTTTGGAATAAAGTAAATTTGACAATATAGTGCCTTAAAAAAAAACACTGCCCTTTATGCCCTTTAGAGGTGAGAATCTGATCCAATCAATGATATCAACATAAAAAGACAGTGCCCATCATACTGGTGATTACTTTCAAGGGTATGTATAAGCAGCACACATCCAGTGACCACCTTTATTAATGTCTCCCTGGTTTAAAATCTATTAAAGCACTCCTGACAGTGTTGTGATAAAGTGTTGACCCAATACAGCTTGCAATTTCATCTCATAAAATATTTCTTCATCTTCATAAAATGCTTGTCAGGTCCAACTTCCCTTTTTAGCAGGACCCACTTCAGGACATCTCTAGTGCCATATGGCAGTGTTAGGGAGCAGAAGAGATAAGAACTGTAGGAAAGATTAATATTCCTGTGATCCTTCCTTCCTTCCTGCCTTCCTGCCTTCCTGCCTTCCTGCCTTCCTGCCTTCCTGCCTTCCTGCCTTCCTTCCTGCCTTCCTTCCTGCCTTCCTGCCTTCCTGCCTTCCTTCCTTCCTGCCTTCCTTCCTTCCTTCCTGGAGATACATGTTCTTCCACTCAGAAAATTGAGACTGGAAAGAAAGACCACTGAGAAGATCTTGACAGCATATCACCAAGAAAAGGCTCTAATCTCTTCTGTTCTGTAATACCATAAGATTTCTTTTCACAAAATGGAAATTTGAAATGGAAGAACATCAGATTTAGCAATATCATAAAAATTTTCACTTTTGCCTACTGCTGAATCTCATCAGAATGATGGAATAATAGAATGGCTTGGGTTGGAATGGACATCAAAGCCCACCCAGTTCTAACCTCCTGCTGTGGGCAAGGCTGTTACTCACCAGGTCAGGCTGCCCAGGGCTCCATCCAGCTTGGCCTTGAATACCTCCAGGGATGGGGCATCCACAGCTTCTCTGGGCAGCCTCTGCCTGAGCCTCAACCTCTGAGTAAAGAATTTCCTCCTAACATTTCAGCTAAACCTCCCCTCTTTTAGTTTAAAGCTATTCCCCCTCTCCTATCACTATTAGACCATGTAAAAGATTGGTCCCCCTCCTGCTTGTAAGATCCCTTCAGGTAATGGAAGGCTGGAATGAAGTCTCTTTGGAGCCTTCTCAAAAACTACAGCTAGATTTAGAAAAGAAAATGGAACATGATTGACACTTGATCAAATTCAGATTCTTAGTAATAGTTTAGGCTTCTCTTCCATTGGCTTTAGTAAGACCATGTCAAAGTTCTGTCATAAAAATTCCTGTATAGAGGTGAATGGATGTATATTGCCTATATGAGGAAGTGCTGTTTGCTTCACTTGGTGCAAAGCATCATGCAATTACATAATTAAATTAACTGAAGACTTTTTATATATGGAAACAGACTTTTCACACTACAGAGCATATGAGGGAGAGATCAAAGAGGGAAAGCTAGGATGCAGAGGTGATGGAGTGATTTGAAGAGATTTATGTTGCAAGGAGAAGTACAGAGAAAAGCAGGGGTTGTTGCAACTCTCCAGAAGGTAATCACCTTCCCCAGGAGCAGTTTCCCTTCTACACCCGCCTGTCAACTCTTCCTTGGTGATGCTGGAAGCAGCACTGAACTTCTCTTACAGGAGCTCTAACCAGATGAATTAAGTAGCAAAGCCAGGTGCTTATCACCTCAGGAGCAGCTCTAGGCAGCTGCCTGCTATGCTGAGCTCCACACAGTACAATGGGGAGCCATGCAAATACTAACTCTCAGAATTAACTGACTACTATCAGCTAGATACTGTTTCCTAGATAAGAAGCCTTGCTGCAAGCGTGAGATGAGATCAGAGCAGAGCTGTGGCAGTTGCCATAGTTCAATTTCAGTGCTACCTAAGTCAAGACAAACCTGGGGACCTATAAGTCACAGCAAAAGGCCCCACTGGCTCCTTAGCAAATCTTTACCTGTGTTTCTCAAAGGAAGGGGCTGCCACTGGAAAGCACATAACCCTTGTCTTCCCATACAGATTACCAAGAGCCTTTTTCTAAGCCTGTGCCCAGTTTGTAATGTTTGGAGCTGTAGGCTTATTTACAGGCAGACAGCTTTGTCTGTTGATCAACAATGGTTGCACTAAGTTAATCCTGACAGCCACTTTAAAACAACAAAACAAATGACCCAAACTTGACTATATAGGAAGGGACAGATTGTTTTGAAATTTGTTGGCCATCTGAAGTGATTGACCACTATTTCTCATCAGGTTGCACTAGCTTTTCAGCGTATCTGCTGAGATCCTTGTACGCACATTTCAGAAGAAAAAATACTCATAGCTATTACCAAAAAAAAAAAAAAAAAAAAAAAAAAAAAAAGGATTTCCCTGCTTCTCTTTCTATTAAGCACTGTAGGCCATCAAATTGTGCTAAGCTGATTGTGCCAAAGTGAGTAAGTATATCGCTCCCTATTTATTTCACTACTTCACTGCTAATTATAGAAGGAATGTTATACTTCATAATAATGTTGCCAAGCATGCTAGGTTTAACCTAGCATTTCAATCAGGGGGAATGCATTAGGGTGATAAAGATCTTCTGATAACAAGTGCATGCTCTCTCAGGGTACCAGCTTCATTCAGCACCCCCATAAGGTGGCCAAATGTCAGGTAATTTTTATTTTTTTTAATCTCTTGTACACTGGAGGATTTTGTTCTTCAAAATTAATGACAAATCACTCACTTTAACCTCAATCTTTACAAACACTAGAACTAGTAACAAATTATCAGGGGTGGTTTTTCTTTCTCCCCTTAAAAACAGCCTTTGTTGAGCAGCCAGCTGCAAGTTAAAGTACAAAGCAGAACATTGTAGAGGAGAGAAATGGAAAGAACAGTCAGGAGGATGGGTCCATGATGGTGCCAGCGCACAGAGAGTCTCAGCTCTCCTTGACATCATTTGGGAATCTGATTCCCTTTTGGTTTAATTTAATGGGGATGTGAACTATCTGAACAGCAGCTCACCCTGCAATGAAATAGCTAAAAAAACTTATGCCCTTTAAGCATTTACATTTTCATCCCAAGATCTTCACCACTGGCAAACTGAGATTTTCTGGTTGTGGGTTAAGGTGTACAGACATTTTCATAATATAGTAAACAGAAATAGGTACCAAAGAGTTTCAGGAACAAAAAGCATTTTGGGAAGAAAAAAATAGGACAAAGTATTAAGCATGAATGTGATGTAGCATTTAGCCTAAACACTTACAAATCTAATTTTAACAAACTTAAACATGGAATTCTTAAGGCATAGAGTTAAATCCTGAGATACATTTTACCTAAGCTATAGAAAAGAATACAATGGGAAAGTGGCAGATAATGTAAATTTTCATAAAAACAATAAGAACATCCTCACTGAGTGCAAAACTGCAAGAATTCTAGTTAAATATATTTTAATTATCTTAGGGTCTTTTAAATTGGGCTTAAAGCCTTCATATTCAAGAGTTTTCTCTTACCTGGATTATCACTCTGTTCTGCACGCTCTGCAAGATACAACTGAAAAGGAAAGAGCATAAATACAGTCCTCAGGTGGACCTTAGTTGGGGGAAATATGAAACTTTTGAAAAGTTTTTGTTTCAGTATTTCTGCTGTCTGTATTAAAAAATAAAAAATAAATAAAAAAAATCAATAGCTGCACTTCCCGATTAAAATACATCAGCTTACAGAGCATACTCGGGTCTCAGTTCATAATTTTTTTTTTGGTTTTACTTATAATGTGCATTATATGCCCACATATGCCACATATGCATATATACAAGTATACATATATACATGGGTATGTGTACACATAGAGATGCAGAACGGAGAAAGTACTCAGAGTTTTGCAAAAGTAGTTGGTTCTTAATTTCTGAATAATGGAGTCTTCACCAAAGCAAGCTTTTTTCTTTCCTTCCTGAATACAGAGAAAACTTTACCAAAGTTCAAATGACGAAGTTCTGTGAGCCCTATGGAAGGCCTACTGCCTTGCCACAGATTTTAGGCTAGTGCTCTGAATCTTTCCCTTGCCTGGTATAAATCTATTGGCTTTTTTTTCCTACCTCCCTAAAAGCACCTGATCTAATGGAACCTGTAAATTATAAATAATGATTATTTGCAAAGAGTAGCACTAAAGCAATGGCAAAAAAATGCTGTTCATTAAAAATCTTTTATCCCAAATGGTCCAGCACAAAATATTGTTTTCTTTTTCATTTCTGTTTCAGCTGTGACCATCTGCCCTAGATAGACCCTGCCTCCTCACTAAGCACTGTCCCGGTTACCTTGGGCCTTAAGGTGACAAATTACTTCAGATGCTTTTCAGCATTTGCATCGCTCTCTGGCATACACCAGCAGCATGATCCAAACCTCACTAAAACTAATGCAAGGAATCTCATTGACTTCAGCAGGTTTTGGATCAGGCCCCAAACGCAGAGAAAATCCCATCAGCAAAACGGCTAAACGCGGTACTGACTCTGAAAAGCATCGCACACCAAAATCAGCAGCGCTCTCACGCATCCAAAACATTTATTTTTCTTTTTTCTTAAGCTCCTTAAGGCAATTCAATTTCACGCATTGACGTGCTATGCTGCCGGCTGCAAAACCTATGACTCCACATGCTAAGACAGGACGGTTTAAAAAAAGAAACAGAACCATGAGCAGAGCGGCAAAGAAAACATCAGCGGTAGGGGACTGGAAAGCCTGAGAATGCCTGAGAATGGAAAAGGAAAAGGAAAACAGATCTGAGTCGTAATCCCAGGAAAGAACGAGGAGCAGCCCTGTCCCACAGATATAAAGGAGGAGGAGGAGGCAGTTAGTGGGGACGACGGGGGGGTCACTGCATGCCCCGCTCGCCTGCTGGCTGTTAGAGCAAACTCTGCAGCTTACCTTTGCAAACACAAAACCAAAATACCAACCCCAATTTTCACTCGGTTGTGCTATGTGATCAATATCATCCCGGCGGCAGGATTTTCCTCCACTTAGCGAAGCAGCTCCAAGCCCTGGAGTGAATTATTTTTAGGCTGGTGATGGGGAGATCAGCTGCTGCCTCCTATCGAGTTTCCAAAGCGCACAAACTCCGCTCGTCTTTCTCACACGCCGAAAAGGGGCAGGAAGCTGGGAAGAGACAGGCAAGCAAGAAGCACCAATTTTTCGCCTCCTGCAGCCGCAGTCCCCTGGGATCTCTTCTGCTTGCTTTTGTTTTCATTTTTACAAACTGGAGTGGTAAGAATCCAAGAGGCTGCACTGCAATGCACAAGCTATGGCCAGATGGGTATCCTAACGTAATTGACTTGGACAAGGTAGTCTAACTTTTGGCAGGCATGGGAGCTTCAGCTTTTGAGGGTTTTTTTGAATTTGGCTTAGTTAATTTGAATTTGACAACATAATTATATATATTGTCCATCATCTTGAGCGGAAGCGAAAGCATATATCTACTCAGATATTTCATGCACCCTAGATTCCTCCATACTCTTCACCTTAAAATCTGTTTACTAATCACAGTGAAAAGAGTAATTGAGGCACTGGACAGCTTTTTATTTTGAAATAGGTTATTTTTTAAACTTGAAAAAAAAGGCAAAACAAGTTCTGTGCTTATTCCAGGGATAAAATCTTCCACACAATTGCCCTTATTTACAATTTTGGCAGGACTGAAAGCTGCTACTTTGAACAAAGGCTGCTCTGAAAGTAATACCTCCCATTTTTTTATGTTGGCCCATGACATCACTGTATCTTAGCAGTAGCAACAGTGACCGTGGGTCACCTCCACTGGTCAGATTTTTACGAGGACATACAGCTCTTGGTTGCTGGTGAAAATGCACAGCTAATAGTGGAGACTACGTTGCAAAATAGGGTTTTGTAGCTGATAATTTGCTCTATCAAATAGTGTTATTGTGCCCTTTGTATATGTTATAATTTCTATGGAAATAAAGACAAGGCACTGCTTTCAGAGTAACCAACATATATGTTTCTTTATTAAAAAATCCCAAATGATTTCTAAACATTCCTTTGTTTAAAGATCTCTAAGTTGCCTACATGCAGCAGGCTGGTTTGTCATCTATTTTCTTACAGTGCCATTGAACCAAGATATGACAGGGTGCAGGAGTTCCATCTCTATCATTTCGTGCTACCAAGTCATAAAGCTTGAGGCCAAAAATGGCAAAGGTGTTTGAGTCAGATCTGAGATCTGCTGGCAGCTCAGAACGTTTGAGAGCATGGTGGTTCAGATGCTGAGCGGCAAACCTGGAGTTCTCTGGGGCAATTTGCTCAGACCCAGCAGGACCCATCAAAATCACTGAAGAGCAAATGATTTCCAGTGGATTGTGATCACATGTTTTCATTCTGTGAAAGGTATTTCAGAAAACTCTGAGCTGAAAATGTAGGGGATGGACAAATCCGTCCTTGTAGGGGAATCCATCCCAACCTTGGCAAATGCAGTCTTTCCTTTTTCTATGGTTTTCATTATTGTTTGTTTTCCTTTTGACTGTAGGGACACAAAACAGGAGACTTCAGATCTGAAGAAAATTGATGCCTTTTGATAGTTTCCATTGACTTGACATATCAATACATAATACACTGAGCAACTGAGACAATTTTCAGTCATCCTACATAGCAATTAATATGTTTTACTTGCTTTTCAGGTTTCTTGCTAAGTTTTCTTCCCTCTCATGTATGAACATTCCATGCTTTAGGAGGAACAATCTGAGTTCTGTTATAAATCCATGTTTCATTAGAAGAGTTTTGTAATAAAATCTTTAACACATCTTGCCGCATTTTTGAAAACAGGTATAATTTCATACCCAAGTGAGTGAAATTTATGATCAGACCTTTATTTACCAAAACACGAAAATCTTATTCACTCATTTCCATCAAATTGTTTAAAAAGGAAGGAAAACAAAACAAAAAAAAGAAAAATAAAGAAAAATAAAGATAGCAGCTGCCTGCATGAATAATTATGCTGTTTTCTAAATGAAGTTCTTTGGTTTTTTTCTATGTGACAAGCTAAAAGGCTTTGTAATGCACATTTAAAAGAATTAAGGAAAGCAGAAAAGTAAAACTCTGAAATGTCAGAAAACTTTCTGCTCTGCTCCAAAATATTTGTTGCTATTCTTTTAGCAGGAAAAAAAAAAAGAGCAAATAAACAAAACAAAACAAAACAAAAACAGGGATTCAATATGGTTCAGGGATGCATTTGAATCTGCCACTAAAGGGAAAAACAGGACGATGTTGGGATATGCCTGTTTGATCCCCTCTTCCAGTCTCATGTGAACATCCCAAAGGCTCAGCAGCCACTGCTCTACAGCTCCAGCTCACGTTGCCTCCTACCCAACACTGTCTCCACCCCTGACCCTGTTACTGTCCCCATCCCTGACACCGGGTCTGTTGAGTTGGGAGTGCAGTATCATGACTACTTTACCTGGTGACTCAGAGGGGAAAATGTGTGGATCTTACAAAAGAGTTTGGGCTGCTGGCTCTCATGCAGGCAGATGTCAAATGCCAGAGCCCATTAAGATGCTGATGATGGCTTCCATTCTGCTTGCAGGCTTGCATCAGGCTGAATCAGCTGAACCCAAGGGGATCTGAATGATGGATGAATACCAGGAGTGGGAAAAGGTTTTAATAGAGTAATACTCACTTATGTGAGTCCAATCCACTGTGGCTGTGGATTAATTTGCCACAGCTCCCTTCTGAGCACTTTCCACTCTAATTGTCTTGGATTGTTTAACACACTACACAGCAAAAGCTACTGTGCTCTGGACACAATTCACATAATGGGCTGATCAAGAATCTGAGGAGTCTCAACTGACTACAGCTTTCTCAGCTTTTCCCCATATTGCAGGTCAGTCCGTAGATCTCCCTGCATTTCATGGCTCACTGATGCTCACAATCAAATAATAGAATCATGGAATCATTTAATCACAGAATGGTTTGGGTTGGAAGAAACCTCGATGACAATCCAGTTCCAACCCCCCTGCCAGGAGCAGGGTTGTAGGGCCCCATCCAACCTAACTTTGAATACCTCCAGGGATAAAATTTTACACACTATCGCCCTTATTTACGATGTTGGCAGCGCTGAAAGTTGCTACCTTGTATTAGAGCTGCTCTGAAAGTAATGCCTACTATTTTATTATGTCATCCATGATATCAGTATTTCAGAAGTAACATCAGTGGCAGAGGGTCACATCTGCTAGTGATGCTTCTTACAAACACAGCATGCAGCTCTTGTTCATCATCGGTGAAAATGCACAGCTAATGGTGGTGACTGTGTTGAAAAATAGTGAATAGTGAATAGAGAATAGT
Source organism: Centrocercus urophasianus (assembly GCF_019232065.1). NCBI lineage: Eukaryota > Metazoa > Chordata > Aves > Galliformes > Phasianidae > Centrocercus > Centrocercus urophasianus. The sequence continues at coordinate 2,317,155 of NW_024885088.1, read as the reverse complement.
GAATAGTGAAAAATATTGCATTGTAGCTGGGAATTTTCTCTGTTAAATAGTGTTACTGCACTCCTTGTATCTGTTGTAGTTTCCATGGAAATAATTAGGAGGCATTACTTTCAGAGCAACAATTGTAGATAACGACCATAGACAATTTCTCTTCACTCAGTGTGGCCCAGGCAAGCCAGGAGGTTGGACATCAATGCTTTAAACCTATGTGTATCATTTATATAAAAGCTTTTTGCTTTTAATAAAACTGCATAGGCAATTCTAGCTGTAAATTATATATGCTGTGGTCTATCAAGTATTTATTTTACTTCTAAATTTGTCACAGTACTGAATGCTAGAAGTGCTGTGTCAGAACTCTTGCCATCATATAAAAAGACCAGAGTGACACAGATTCAAGATTAATTTTAGTTATGCTAACAGTCTTAATTAAAAGAAAAAGGTTTCATATTGTTTGAATTTTGTCTCAAAAAATAGGTTAACCAAAAGTTGTTAATGAAGTAGCAAAACATCAATATTCTATTTTAATTTTTTTTAATATATTGGAAAATGCAGCCTGTCCTTTGAATAACTTCTCTGTCTCTTTTAAATATTTATTGTGATTAAGCTTGGAAAGAGAAAGCATCAGAAGACCGGTATTATTTCAAATATTTTCCACAGCTTTTTAAAAAGTTATTATTCCTTGTTTCTATGGGGAAAAATGTTGTGGAAAATATATACAGCAAAAGTTCAACAGAGCAACCTAAGTAGAAAAGAACTCTATATGGAGAACTACAAGAAAATCCCAGACTTCAGACTTCATCACTATAAAAGGTGTACAGAGCCAAAGGGCTTGAGCAGGGATTTGCCATCTCTCAGATCTCTGATGCACAGCACAGTGTAAGCGGTGATTCCCAGGCACCAAACGCAATGCTATGTTTATCTTGGTATTTCGAAATACAGGCTGAACTGGGGTGAAATGCTGCAGTTTACTCAGAGGTTTGCACTGCTGCATGTATCTGGGTTGCTTCTGCACAAGTCTCATAAGCACAAGGCTGAAACACAACTTACTGTCATTACCACACACATCCTTCACGATGCTTCCTCACAGTGGTTTGCCAGGGGCTGACACTGGCAATATAGACAATTACTGCATGTTGATCCTAAAATCTCATTCCCACAGCAGCCAAGCTAGCAGTCTGATTTTATCCTCTTGGCAAACATGGTAAGACTAAACTAGGGAAAGGATCATTCTCTCCCTAGTCAACAAGGCACCTACCTTGACTAGTCCCCTTTTTCAAATTTTGGCTTCTAGGCACATCGTCAGAAATTAAAAAGATTTTTAGGTGTCTGATTTCAATGCAAATGCCTGAAAGAGCATCACAGAATGCAGAACTCATCTCGGTCAGAATTAGATGGCTTATAACTGATCACTTATGTCTGACAGTGGATTCCCTATACTGAATTTGCAGAGAAAAATATATTTCTAGACATCAGCTCTTTCCATCTTAAAGCAATGACGCATCCTAAAGCAGATACTGAGAACTCATTCACCTCTGGATATGACTATTTCACCTCATAGACTACCAGAGTCTATAAGATTGTGTTAGACTTAAGTGGTTCTCACACATATAGAACTAGGGAAGTTGATTTCTGCTGCTATGCTATGTTTAGAAATGAGAATTATGATCTTAAATTACTGGAGCATTTATGGAAGTTCTATCTTGTATCCATGTCTTCCCTTTCTTTCTTTGTGATATGGAAATAACATATCAGCATGAGATATCCTTTCATGTGACTTTATGTTCTTATGTATAGCAAGAGAGTCTGAAAGAATGCGATAGAAAGTGCAGTAAAAATGACAAATATCTGGTAGAAGTCATCCCACCATTATTACTAGACCAGTAGGACCCACACAATCCACTTCCAACATATCTTACCACCTCTGATTGTAATTTTGACACATGTCAATCGTACTCGAGCACTGCTATGCTCTATGCTGGCATAAATGCATAAATGCAAGGAAAGATGAACAATCAAAACTATAAGAAATATCAGAAAAGATGGAATTCAGTTGCTTATGCTAACCCGAAATGTTGACATCTGCTGTATCCAAAACACATCATTTGTTTTGTTATTACCACCATATATATAACACATTCTTCAAAAAGCCACTACCATAATAGGATGCATTCAATCCTTATGAAGATCCATATCATTTTTTTTCTTTTCTCCAGGCAAGATATGCAGTGCAGTCTCCTGCTTTTCTAAAACAAATCTTTAACCATAAAGGGCGCTATGTCTGACTTCTGTCTGGAACCTTGAAGTTCAGTCTCTGAAGTCATATCTCACAAATCTCGAAGTTTTTTAATAAAGTCTCTGTTCAGGTTTCTGGAAATGAAGAAGGACTTCTATTATTAAAATTCACTTACATTGAAAAGGTAAAAATTTCAAATATAGGTAAAATTCTGTATATATTTAAAATTACTGTGATCACACTTTATGATGTATTTGAATTAATTACATACTGTCTGGATAATTTAACTGCTGCAGTAGAACTGTAGTACCTGAGGAAGACTGAATATGTTTTTTGACATCTCAACCACTTTTGTATTTAGTGGGTACTAAAAGCTAACTACCTGGTCTTTTTCTTTCCTCTTTCCTCTTCTTTCCATCTGTGATCTTTGCTGGAAATCAGGAAATGGTAACATAAGTCTAAAGTATATCTTACAACACACAGAACTTTATTAAATCTCATGGTTATAAGGATTAAAATCTCTAACAGAAGTTAGTCAAATGCATTAAGATTAATTTAAAATATTTCTATTTCTTTACAGTAGGACATGTCAATGGTATGGCAGTGGAAGGCAATCTCTTCACAGAACACACAGAAGAAAATTAATGAAAACAAATAAAAATGTCCCAAACCATCCAGTGATCAGCACGCTGGAGAAACAAGTACAAAGGAATGTTGTCCCTACCGTCTCACCAAAAACACTTTCTGAAGCTCCCTTGTGAGGTATACACAAGGTACTTCTGTAATTCTTCATCATGATCCTGAAAAGCCCGAAAGCATGGTCAAAGGGTTTGTTTAAGTTCAGAAAAAGTGAGATAAATTGTTACAGCATAATTCGGTCCAGTTCCAAGACAGCAATAAAGTTGACTCCATATGGTGCAAAATGGTAGAAAATACAAGTCTTTGAGGTGGAAATAACAGTTCCAGTAGAACAGTAGTAGAAAACTAACACCACAAAGTGCATAATGCTTCCAGGCAGACTCTTGGCAGGCAACATAAGATTTACTAGCATGACTTCAGGGAGATTTATATCGTATTTGCTGCAATAAAGCAAATGGCCTGAGAAATGTACAAGGGAATTAAACAGAAATTCATTAGTGTTCAATCCCTGTTTTACATCCTGTCCCTGCAATATTCATGGGCTTGATAGGGAGCACTACCTCATTCCAAGTGGACTAGCAGATTATTTTGTAACCTTGCATATGAAATGCTGAGATGCTGAGGCAACGTGGGCATCATAAAAAAAATATGACCAGATTCTTTTCAGAACATTTTCAGCTTGTGAATCTGTTTGTAAGCCAACTGCACGTAATCCCACATGCAGCCATTTGAATGAACCAATGTATCCCTCATCCCAATTATATCAGGGCGCAAGCTAGTGTATGTACACGAGTATGCATTATGTGTTACATATCACTTACCATTCCGGCCACAGTTGAAAATTAACTCCATTTGTACAACTGAGATCCAAATCTCCTCTTATAGATGTTTTGAATTAAAAGAGTGTTTTATTATCTACAGTGAGACAGATCCTTTGCAGCAACTTGCGGAAACTAACTGCTAGATGTGGCTAAGGGATGTCTGAGAGCAGAAGAATATAATTGGTACTGTAGGTACTGTATTTGAAACATAAGGCAACAGCCATTAGTTACAAGAATCAACATACATTACATGTTATGTCAGAAATGTATTCAGAATGTAGAACTCCCGTATCCCTTTTCAGAAAATCCTAGATAGAAACTTGAGTTCATGAAACTGGAATGCAACGCAGCCAATATGTTTTTCATACACTGCGTTGTGTCCTGAGCAACTAATATATATGCAGATGCTTTTATTTCCACTTAAAGAACCTCACAAACAGCGCTTACTTTATCTGTTGCCATGGCAGTATTATATTGTTGGGAAAAGTAGCTAATGATATTCTGACTAGTGTGGCTCCACAGAGCAGGAAAACACTGTAAGAAAAAGTGAAGAGAAGAAAAATAAAAGAACAATTCCAGGAGAATTTGTGTTTTTTGAGAAAAGTACAGTTGCACACTGCCTTTTTACTACATGAAGCAGACAGTCTTGTGTAAAACAAGATACTGTAAGGTAAGACTGGACATTTGGCTAAAGCAGTTCGAAAGGAGAGATCCAAGAAAAAAAGAGGTCAATTTCAGAAAAGAACAGAATAGTGATGAGGACAGGCAAGTCAGCTGTGTGCCAACTGTGTTCTGATGTTTCTTAAATTCACATGCTCCCTGTGGTTGGAAAGGATACCTTGTAATATCATTCAGCCCAAGTAACAAATGTTTAATCAAACCGGTTCTATAGTAGCTGATACGAAATCCATGACAAGAATAGTTGTTTGAAATCCTGCTTTGAAATGCTCATTTAAAAAAAAAACAAAAAACAAAAAAAAAGGTTAAAATATTTTTGTAATTTTCTACTGATGAAAAATAGAACCTTTTTTCTTCTTTTGTCTTTTTCTCACTCTTCTATTTTTTCTTTTTGTAGCAAAACAGAGAGAAATAAACTGGAAAACCTATTTGGCATTTTTGAGTCCTTACTACATCCTATTTGTTGAGATGAATGTTTTAACAAAATTTTGAGAAGTCTAATGCAAGAAAAATATATTTTTCTGATTCCTGTGATACTTGTTTCAACATTCTTAGGATATTAGATGCTCACTTTAGATCCCATGTTTTGAAAATATTCCCTTCAGAATCGGTGTTTGACACTGTTAAGTACTTCCTCACTAAAGCTGGGAGGAAATGCTGATTTCTGACAGCCTTGTGAATCAGATTTTCTGAAAAACTCGCCATATATAACTCTTGAAAAAAAGGAGGATCAGGAATGATTGGGATGATAGAGTTACTTACTGTACTAACACACAGTATTATGCCTAAAGAAGCCAATATAACATGATCCTGATAAATAAAACAAAATGAAATGCTGTTTTGTAATAGGTCACATTCCCACCATATTTGCCCCAGTTTCTATACCTGCTTTAATCAGTCAAAAACAGGATTCTTGTTCAGAAAGATCTCTCTATTGCAAATACGCATTTCAGCTTTCACCATGAAAATTTACAGAGCTTGTAACAATAAAACAATAGTTCCCTTACAAAAAACTTTGTATTTCATTATCAACTATCCCCAGTGAAAGTGTTGATATAGCATCCATCATAGATAGGAGGTATCTACAACAACATTTTCCTTCAGATCTTTTCAAGAAGTATTGAAGTTGTTGCAATCTCAGGAGCTAAAAAATCATGTTCACTCAATGTCAACTACAAAAGTATAAACAGTTCCAAATTTATAAACTTTATCTTGCACAAACACAAGTCTTCAATGAAAGTGAGTTTACCTATATGTAAGTTTCCTCCCATGGAACACTTTGTAATGATCCTGATAATATTTTAGTCTCCTTTTCATATATAACTTGAAGCACTGGACACTGGTAACAGACAGCTTCCATCTGTGTATGGAGCTGTAGAAGAAAGGAGAGTGAGCCAGGGGAAGGTTCCTCCTCTCCATGAGCAGTGCTTGCTATCAGATCCCGTAAGTATCACTCCTCTGGGCTTTAAGAAACACGTTAGTGAATACCAAAAGTTCTTGGCTTGAACCAAGAGAGTATCTGATTAAGGAAAATGAGAAGAAAGACACGAGGCAGTTTAGCTTGAAGAGAAAAGTGGTTGTCAAAGGAGGTAGCTGCAAATATCCATGGTGAGCACAACCATGGCCAGCACCAGGAGGAGATCAAACTTCAGAAGGGCAGCAATCCTTCTGATGCTCTCTGTGCACTTGCTCAGTGAGACACAACAAATCCAGCATAAGAAAAAAATATTTCCATGTCAAAGATCTGTTTTCAGGTAGTTTTAATGGTTACTGGCACAAAAGGAAATGTCATGCATTTCAAATACTGCAGTAGGTAAGAGAACATATAATTGGCTCCATACAATGTATAGATTCTTACAAGTATTATCAAAAGTTCTTAACTCTTTTCCAGCTGTCATTTCCTTAGGAACAATTAGTGATGTCTGATCTGGTGGAGATTTCCCAGGACAGCAGCTTCCTGTGCTTGAACAGAGATCTTTCTTTAGAATCACTTAGAAAAAAAAACAATTGTGAATCTCCTAAGTTGTTCTAAGATATTGCATACAGCACTTGACATGTCATACATGCAAACTGCAGCTCAAATAGTTGAAAGCAGACCACTGTACTGAAGAGCAGAAAAGACCAGATCTAGACCAGGCTTTTCAACATGGTTTTGAAATATGATTTGAGGGAACATGATAGGACTTCAGTTTTTATTTCCACATCATAAAAAATTCCAGAGCAGTTTTTAGAGATTTTTCTGAAAAGATGTCAAAAAACTTGCAAAGGCAAGGGTAAAAAAAAGATAGTAAGATCAATAGATAATGTTTCTCTCTACAAAAAAAGGGATTTGTGGGTCCAATTTTTTTCCAAGACACTGCAAAGAAAAAATAGAGAGCACATGAATCACCTAAGGCGCTTGGTCACTCTAATCATCTCTTAGCTGTATCAGTCACTTCAGCCACCAGTAAAATCAGGGTAGGTCAATCAAACTTGCATGATTAAAGCTGGCATTTCAAACTTCATGATGATAGCGTAGATACTTTGAATGCTCTATGTCTTTATTATCAAAATAAAATGATTCTTTAATCCATAACCAGTGTATCACATCTGTGGGTTTTTGGTATTTTTTTTTTAAATTTTCTTTTTCTTTTTCTTTTTTTTTTTTGAGGGAGAGGGAGATGAAACAGTAAAATCTATCACAAGTGTTATTTGGCATGTATTGGGCATGACTTGCCTTCACAAGAGCAATTACAAGTGTGATATGGCTCATGCTCTGGTGTGGGCAGTTCAGAATGACTACTTGTGAACCAATGAGTTGGAGTGTGAGAACCACGTTTGAAAAATTTCCCTTGTAGTGAGGCAGGAAGATCGTACGTGCTGACCTGAGCACTGTCATACGCTCTGCAGCTGCTCTGAGGCAAATGACCTTACAGAAACATGACATAAAATATCCTTGGGTCTGAGAAGACAGTTAGCTAAACAAAGAGCCACGAGAGAAATAAGACTCTCTGACTCTATCGGCCACTGCGTAAGCAGCAGGGAGCGGGAAGTAGATTTCCTAAGAACGAATTGCAAAGGTGATCCTGATCCTGTCTGATCTTTTGTACAGCCTTCTCTGATTCACATGCTCTTAGAAAAATTACTAAGAGAACTATTTATCTGACCCCACAAAATGATTTTCAGGCTGAGCATGTGCTTTCTATCCAGGGCTTGCTCTGTGGGTCATCAGCCAGCAGTGAGGTTGGAAACAGGAACTGGTCCAAACAACAACACTCTACTGTACTTGTTTCCCATCCAGCTTGAGTCCTAGATACAGTGAGAGTGTTTACATTGAAAGGAAGAGCAACATGTGCGTACAAGTTAATCATTTCATTAAAAGGAAACTGCCATCTGGTCTGTACCTGAATGTTTGGGTCTGGAAGAGAAGGAAATAAAAGTCAACACAACCGTAAAATAATTTAGAAAGATAGTAATTAGAAACCGAAAATGATAATAATGGCATCTGCAGAAGCTTTTCTTGTGTAATAATCATAGATACCTGCCTGGAAATCTTTCTCCAGTAAAAATAGCTGTTGATTTTACAGTTCTTCATGGGCTCACATCAGTATCAGTATTAGAGTACGAAGGGTAATTAAACAGAGTTCTTATTCCGTCTCTTGACCATTTTCTCAGCTCATTTTACTTCTGTACAGGATGGTCACTAGATGGCAGTGTTCCCACCGACTGTCAGAACGGCACGCAAGCCCTACTCTTGAGTTACATGGCTCTCACAGGAGCAGCTTCAGGAGACTTAACATTATGTGAGAGTATAACAGAGCTACATGAGTGTTTGTAATTTAAATCTACTACTTTACACAGAGGAAATTATTAATTGCTACATACCAGGCACAAATAAAGCAAGCTATGTTCTGGTTAGACCGCACTTTTAAATCATAGGTTTCTCACCTGAGAAGCAGTATGCAAAGGCTTGCATCTGGTAGACCAAAATCATTAGCAGCAGCCAGGAATGGTCCATGTCAGACAAAAAGGAGGAACTATACATAAATTTCTATGTTTCAAATGGAATAATTGGTAAATATGTAAAATAAACATGCATTTCATAAATAGTTTAATGCCTATTACGGGAAAACAGGGGCCAGAGATTGAGGGTGTTTATGCACTCAGACAGATACACTGTTTAAAGACCCAAAGCACAGATAAAATGAGAAGTGGGCTGCTAAATTCGTACAGATTTGTTAAAAAAAAATATTAAGTGTGTTATGAACCCATCATGAGTGGAGACGTGAGTGAAAGCACCAGATGAGACAGCAGAGGAATGAAGGAATAGCCTGTACTGCTAATGAACCATCCCTCAGACGCTGTTCCCAGAGCTCTGTTCTCAGCAGTAAAATTGAGTAATGGGATGTTTAGGTCAAGCCCCAAAGGCCTGCACTCTGATAAGAGCTCAGCACAGATGACTTGTCAGTGGAAGATGCTGTATCCTGAGAACAGGAAGATGGCAACTAGATTTCAGTATATGATATACTGCATTCCTTTTCCTGCTGGCCCATAAGAAAAACAGATGTATATTTCAAACAAATGAGGAAAAACATGTGCAAAAGCAGCAACTTGGCATAAGATTTATGGAGATTAAAGTAAGTAAAATTCCCCTCCCCAACCCCCCCCCCCCAAAAAAGGACCACCCAATAACAAGCATTGATTCCTAAAACATTTGAAAGATCTGTCAAAATCAAGCCTTTTGTTGTCAGTCAGAGAAATGACGAGCATTTGGCAGTCAGTGTCCTCTGCTGACTGCACTGAGCAAAAGTGGTCCTTGCTATCTAAGTGCTTTTCATTACATGAAATAAGAGTGCATGAGAGTGCAATCTCTGGAGGACAGTTAGCTAAAAGACATGAGTATCTTCTAAGTAGGTGGGAATTTCTTAGGGAGATTTTAGGGAAAGCCACAACTAAACCATACTAAGGAAGAAAATTCAATGAACAAACAATAAAGTTAACAAAGATCTTCACAAGTCTGAATTAGGGGAAATTTTCTTTCTGTACATCTGGACAGGAATTTAACCTCCTTGATACAAATTAGGACACGTTAAGCTGGAATCTGAAAAAGATCAGTACAGTGGGATAGCCAGCGTTACTCAAACCCATTTGCCAGCTGAAGTAATCTTCTGGTGCATCCTCTGCAGAGCACAATTCAAAGTTTACGTGCTTTCAACCAGTCTCTAAAGGTATCTTTTGAAGGATACTTGAAAGTATGCTTCCTTTTTGGCTGTAGGAAGAACCTGAGGCATTCAGGCTTCTAGCTTATTACCTTAATTGGAGGCCTGGATTTAGACAAGGTGAATCTAAGTCACAAAAATGAAAATTAAGTGCAAGTGCAAAGATCTGCAACATAAAGAACTTGATTTAACAGAATGGTTTGGGTAGTCTCAAGGTAAAAATTAAATATAAATTACTATTGTTACAAGAATTAATAACTATTCACAGCCAGGCAGGTAATGTCAACTTCACTTGTAATAAGAGTGATAGTAATAATAATGAAAACTTCACTTAGGTTGAAATTACTGTTAAACATATGTATCTTGGTTCTGATTTCTTCTGTGTACACCAGACAGTCAAGGGGAACCGAATTAATCCAGCAGGCACTGAATTAAACACAGTGCGTTCCATTATACTGCAGCAGAGTAACTTGCTCCATTCCAGCTCTGCAGAAAGTCTAAGTAATACACCAAGTCAAGTGTAAGCTCCAAGTAACCATGCTCCCTTCTGTCCACTTTTCAGAGGTGATTTCTGGAACTCTCAAACCTCTGAGAGTTGCCCTTTTTTTCAAATCCATGCTAATCATTATTCATCTAGCTCTTATCATCTATGGACAAAGTGGATTGGCCCAAGAGCTGCATAAAGCTTCCAATAGCAAGAGCAGGTCATTTGCTTGATTTTCTGAGGTCCATTTCTTATTTCCTTCATACTGATCTGAGTCCAGGACTCCACAGAATTTACATGAGCTATCCGAGGTCAGTGCAGGTAAGGCAAGATCTACATCTCTGAATTTTCCTGTTGTTGCAGAAAGACATCAAAAGAGTAACTTTCAGTTTATTCAGGTGTAATGTATCCCTGAATCACTGACAGAGGTTTCCACTGCATGCTTCCATGTATCTCTCTTATCTGTTTCTGCAGTACTCACTGTTAAGCATATTCCAGAAGAAGACAGAAACCTGCAGTTGGAACCACCTGGGGCCCTACTGACGTTAACAGAATTGAATTTCAGGCACACAGAATTAAAGCCTGGCCCCAGTTAGGTCAACAGCAGTTTACAGTTGTGTTTAAGAACTCAAGCGTTCTCTAACATACTACAAAGGCTATGCCTCATGAAGCTCCACTGTGAGCTTCAGAGAATCACTGTTACACACTTTTTCAATCTTAAAGGCTAAGAGCAACGCAGTGTGAATGGCAGAAAGGGCAGATCCACAGCAGGAAGTTCAGAAGATGGAGGGTAGAGTAGAACTCATGACGGATAGTTCAGAAGATGGAGGACATGGTAGATCCCATGATGGGCAGTTCAGTGGATGTTAGTCTGAAAGCAGACCCCAGTGGTCAGTTCTAGTGATGCTTCTTGTTCAGACATATCTGATATACTTTGTTCTTAAGTTGCATACTGTCTATCAAAGCACTGCCCTAGCCATGAAAGAGATTAATAGCTATCCAATGTGCTCTCAGGCATGTCCAGTCTACGGCCAAGGGGCCACATGTAGTCCAGCTCACAGTGCAGTCACCCCTTGCCCCATGCCGTCATGACAGTGGCTCTGCCCTGCTGAGCAGCCCATCCTAGCATTAGGCATGCACCCATTGCTCACAACAACCAAATATTGGTGTGTTGCCTGAGCTGTTTTGGCTGAAACCAGAGCAAGGGAAGTTCAGTGTCAACTCACTCAAGTTATGGCAAATAATAGTATGCATTTTGATATGTTGGCTAAACACATTCCCGTGAACAGAGAAAAATATGAAGCTGCGCTTTCCATTTTGATAAAGGAATTTTGATAAAAGTTTCAAGATTACTGAAAAAAACACCGATTTATATTTGTGACTCCATTTTCAGTTGTCATAAACAAATTACTTGCGAATTTTCAAACAGAATGTATAGACTTGCTATTACACATTCAACTCAAATATCATCATCTCTTTACCATGTCTCTTCACCAGACTTTTTTAAGACCGGAGAAATATATCCCTAGCTTCACAATCACATCTGATTCACGTTATCACTTCTAGACAGTACACACATTTGTGAACAACTGTTGTCAAGGATTAAGTATAGGAAGATTAAGTACAGGAAACTTCATCAAAAGTCTAACTAATGCCTTGAGAACTCACTAAGAATTCCAACAACTCCCATTGAATCAGACTGATGCCACCGTCACAAAACAAGGTCAACTAGCCCACTAGTTTTATGTTTTTAATGCTCTCTTTTTTTATATGTTTTAATAAAAATATTAACAGTTAATATAAGTTTTGTTTCTCGTATAGAGTAATAATAATATGTATTTTATGAAGGCTGCCCTAAAAGTAATGCCTCTTGTTTTATTATGTTGACCCACAACATCAGAGGTGGAAGTTGTGGTAACAGCAGTAGAAGCTGAACCTTCCCACCAATATTCCATCACATTTTGTTGCCGTGGGATGGCAGCAGATGGAGCAGTCTGACAGAATGGAGTCTGATATGGAAGTGCAAATAAAGCAAAAGTGTGTCACTCAATTCCTCCATGAAGTAAAGTTGCCATTGACATTGCCACCCACTGACATTCATTGACACTTGCTGAATGTTTATGAAGTTATCCAAACAGTGGATGTGATCATAGTGAGGTGGTGTGTTTCAACAGTGACGACAGCAATATTGAGTTACCCCCACCAGTACAGGTTTTGACAAGCTTGACATGCAGACTTTTGCTCACTGTGGGCAAAAATGCATAGCTAATGGTGGGAACTACATTGCAAAAAAAGTGTTCTGTAGCTGAGAATTTGCTCTATTAAACAGAGTTACTGTGCTTACTGTAGCTGTTGTAGTTTCAGTGGAAATAAACAGAAGGCATTACTTTTGGAGAAGCCTGTGTATATGCAGCCCAAGACAATTCCTCTTTACTCAGTGTGGCCCAGGCAAGCCAAAACTTGGACATTCACATAGTAAATCATCTCATTTTAACTGTGATTATAGTAACACCTCAGCACACATCTACATAATACCTCAAATTCTGTTAATTTGTCTCCCCGCTGTTATGCACAGACATGAATGAATTGACTTTTTTCTTGAGCAAGAACAGAATGTGGTACTTTACAGCAATGAAACTGTGATCAGAAAGAAAACTGCAGATTTTATTATCCCCAGTGGAATAGTATGGCATGGAACACATTTTCAAAATAGATTTATTCCCCCTATTTTGGCTAGCGTATCAGCATACTTCCGTGAAATGAGCTGGTTTGGTTCACGGATAGTCTGACATGATAGGACTGAGGGCAGGCAGGCTGCACAGTCATGAGACTGTACACCACATTACGTGATGTGGGAATGTCAGCTAGCACTAACAGAAGGGCTGAAAGCTTCTCCTCCACTCTGGGAAACCTACGCCTGCAGGCTGTTTCACGATTATATAAAACAGAGTGCATGTTCCAAAGAAACAAAGTATTATATTCTTTGTTTTGTTCTCCATAGCTCTATTATTAAAAGAGCAAGCGTTCTTATCTTCAGGAGCAAGATGACAGTACAAATATGGAAAAGACAAGTCAGAATGTGTTTAGGTTAGTAATACATAATCAAACTAGCTCCAAGTTGAATTTCATCCTTGGGTATTTAAACAGTTGGCTGATGAAATCTGAGTTACCAGGAACCAGAAGGCATAAAATGCAACCTATGTTAAAAAGGAATAGGCTGGGAACAATCCACTACATCTGCTTTATTGGGACATAGTAAAAGTTTATGCACTTTGATACTCAGTTCAGAAGTGCATGCTTGATCTGACCTAAAGATGTTGATACAGATGCATTTGGACCATTAGTCTAACCCCTGATCTGGGAAGAATGCTGGAATAAATAACCAACAAGCTTTGGTAAGTATGTAAAACAAATTCTATCAATTAACTGCGGTCAGTAATAACTTACCTGGAACAAGTCACATCAGTATAGTTTCAATTTACAAGACCATGCTTGTGGCTACAGAAAGACAGAGCAGATCTCATACATACATTTTACTTTAGTAAAAGTCTTGACAATATCTCACATACCTTCCACAAAAATAAGCCGAGGGAACACAGTTCATGTTAAAATGTTTTAAGTTGGAGACCGAAGTGGTTGTTTTAAGAATAAATTCAAGATTCTGCATTTGCTCAGGTATTGCCAGATGCAAAAACACAGCTGGGAGCTGTCTGGCTATGTAACAACTCTTGCAGAAGCAAAGTGAACCACTGTCTGAATTACGCCAATATTGTGCAAGAAAAGAAAAACTATACAGAGATGTACAAAAGAAAGTACAATCTGCAAGGCACACAAGGTACTAATTCTCCTGCTTCCCTCACTTGCAGTGTTCTGCTTAATATTTGCATCCAGATGTGGAGCCCTCAGTACAGATAAACCTGTTTGAATGCATTTAGAGGAGAGCCACAAAAATGATCCAAGGGATAGCCTGAAAGATCTGGGGCTGTTCAGTGTGGAGACGAGAAGGCTATGGGGAGACAGAGTACCTTTCAATACCTAAAGGGGATTTACAGGAAAGAAGGGGACAGACTCTTTAGCAGGGTCTGTGGTGACAGAACAAGAGGAAATGGTTTCAAGCTTAAAGAGGGTAGATTTAGGTTAGATATGAAGAAAAACCAAAATACCCATTCCTACTTAACACGCAGATGTTTTGAATATTGTAGCAGCTACCTGAGAAGCCCAATCCATCATGCCCACTAACCGCATCCCTCAGTGCCACATCTACACATTGCTTGAACACCTCCAGAGACGGTGACTCTACCCCTCCCCTGGGCAGCCTGTGCCAATGCATCACCATTCTTTCGGAGATGAAATGTTTCTAATACTCACCCTGAACCTCCCCTGGTGCAACTTGAGAGCATTCCCTCTCATTCTATCTCATCCTAATGCTGCTCAGCAGCCTCCACTTTCCAGTCTTAAAATTATTTTAAAACTTCGATTTCCTGTACGGATTGTATTATCGGTTTTATGCCGGAGCACACTTTTACGCAGGTGGGAAACAAGCAAAGAGTGAAAGATTTTTCTCCACACGTTGAAGTGGCTCCGTGAGAGGACTCTGCCCTCTGCCGGGACTCCTCACACGGGAAGGACGTGATACGAGACAACCCACTCAAGTTTGAGATTTACGACAGCAGACAACGGAAAACTACAGGACTTCATCGTCTAGGGCTTCCACAGCCCTCCACGCACCAACTGTGGGAAGCACCCCACTCCCAGCTAAGAAACACAACCGCAGCTCTAACCCCACCGCGACACCTCCCCCTCTCCGACCCCGCCTCAGCGCGCAGGCGCGGCGGGCGCAGGACTACACTTCCCAGCATGCACGCAGAGCTCCGGGAGGGGTGCGTGGCGCACGGCGGGGCGGTGGCGCCCGCCAGAGGAACGCGGCATGGAGACGGATGAGGCGCAGCCGCGCGCCCACTTGGCCGCGCTGGTGCTGGCGCGCGGCGGCAGCAAGGGGATCCCGCTGAAGAACATCAAGCTGCTGGCGGGAGTGCCGCTTATCGGATGGGTGCTGCGCGCCGCCCTCGACGCAGGCGTCTTCCACAGGTGCGCATGCGCCGTCGGCCCCCTCGCAGACGGGGGGCTCCCGTGGGCTGGAGCGGACGGCGGTGTTCCAGTACCGCTGTGGGCTGGCCGGGGGCTCGCCGAGGCGGCCCCTCGGGTTTGTCCAGCGATGGACAAATGTCAAAGGAAAGGGAATAACCGTGTGTGCCGGGAGCCCAGCTTGTGGCGGTGCGTGGAGCCCACTTGGGATATTCTTTGGTGCTATTCTGTGGGCTTTACGCACTTCTACCTGGCTATTACATATTTCTACGTGGCTGTTGCACGATTCTGCCGTTTGCCAGGACAAAAAAAGACTTGTCCAGGCGTGCACTAATAGATGAAGCTGAAGGCAGCGCACGATGAGGGTGCTCCTGGTGTGCAGCACCCTGGGTGCAACTTCCTGATGTCAAGCTGGACTATGCTAAGGGTAGGGACTTGATTCTCAGGTTTTGTGTTGAAGTGCAGAAATGAGCCCCAGCCGGGTTCAGTGCTAAAGTATGCACCATCTTCTGTGTCTTCACAGTGGCTGTACTGCTATCTGCTCTGGAAAATCTTTTTTATTCTATTCTAAAAAGTACAACAAGCGTCTTTGACTTTATTTTTTTATAAAGGAACAGTGTATCACTTCTAGATTATTGGTAGTTACCTCATGTAAATCCATACCGCTTCATGACTTACTGTGAATATGATGCACATATGCGTGCTCAGTTTTTCATTTTGCCCATTACACAGCCAAACTGTTGGTTAAATGGGCAATTTGAATTAGCCAGGCTCAGGCAGCTTGTGGAAAAGACTTCCTTTTCGTTCATTTACAAGGGTTTGACTTGACTTTGTGTCACTGTCAGATACAGTTTGGCTCTGATGATCTCACGATGTCTTTGAATGGAAAAAAATTAACTGAAGCACCACTTGTTATGTGCAGTGCATTGAAAATGCCAATATTTCTGAGAGAATAAAGGTTTTTATCATAATTTTTGGTTTTGTATGATGCTTTTTTTTTTTTTTCTTTTTTTTTTTCCTGGTCGTAGTGGTGACAGCAACCACCTTACAGGTAGCTTACTCAGGCGGAAGTGTTTACCATCACATAATGCTCAGACTTGGTCCTTCCCTTTGTAAATGTTTACTATCCCTGAACTGTACAATCTTGCCTTACCAGTACTGAAGGTTTCCGGTGCCAAAACTGATGTGTTTGTCACTTGAACATCTCCTTCTCTGCAATTATATGAAGCCTAGTTAATGCATTTTAAAATTCTTGCAGAACAAGCTTGTCTTCTGACAGAGTGGTATTTTTACTTGCTTTTGGCCTTGTTTCTGAACCCTGCTGTTATCCTGAGTAAATTGTTCAAGCTAGTCACTAATTCAGTAATACTTTAGTATGCCTAATATTGTGGCAAGTTGGCATTGAATTTTCTGGTTGCGCATCTGAATTTTACATTGCTTACGCTACATGTATATATGGCAGATCAGGCACCTCACAGCATTAAACTAAAATGCAACTCAGGCCTGAGGTTTTACAGTGTACGTGGTGTATATTGTATCCCTGTTCTTGAAAGTGCCATGTTGGATTGATGTACAGTTTTACTTCACAAATACAAGAACTAGTTCCTTTATTGCCAACTATAGCACAGGGTATTGTTCAGGTGAGCAGATTGTGTCAGACAAGCCTTTTGCTGGATATTGTTCTTTATAAGATCAGTAATTTCTGTTGATGTCTGCCAACAGTGTGTGGGTGTCTACAGATCATGACGAAATTGAGAAAGTTGCGAAGCAGTTTGGTGCTCAAGTTCATCGCCGAAGCCCTGAAGTATCTCAAGACTCCTCTACATCTCTAGAAACTATCAGAGAATTTCTTAATCATCATCATGGTAAATCAGTAATGAGACATAGTGAGTTTTTATGTCATAGGCCCAGAGGGGTGATTCACTTACTATTTAGAAGAATAAATAAAGACTATAGTAAATAAAAGTTGGAAAGATTTCCTTCTTTTATGGCCTCTGCTCATCCCACGCTTTGGGGTTGTGTATATTAAAAATATTCATTGTTTCATAAATGTATGTTTATTTTTCTTCAGAGGTCGATATTGTAGGAAATATCCAAGCAACATCTCCCTGTCTGCATCCCAGTGATCTCATAAAAGTAGCAAATCTGATTCAAAAGGAGGGCTTTGATTCTGTTTTCTCTGTTGTAAGACGGCATCAGTTTAGATGGAGCGAGGTAAAAAAAGGAGGTAAGATTTTTCTGTTCGTGGCTGCAGTTAGAATTAGTCAAAAGTTTTATTCAGGGGTTTATTGTTCATACTCAAGACGTTTATATTTGGAAAATGATATCATGAGCATGGGCTGGGTTCCTGGGGAGGTGTGAGATCACTTTTAAGTGTCGCTGTTTTAATATTACTGATCATTACTCAGCAATTCTGTAATTAGTTTCTAGAAGTGATAAGATGCTGAAAATGGAAATGTTGTTAACATGTTTAACTCAAAACATAACTCTCAGATTTACGTGTTTATGCCTGCTTGGTGGATTTTTGTGATTTTGTAGACATGACACTGAGGTCGTGTCTTAACTAGGGAGATGTTTATTCTTACTGTGCAATAGCTAAAAAGTTGCAAATATGTGATGTGAGATCTTAGTAAAGACAGGATGACAGCCTCCTAGCCTGGAGGCTTAGGATTTGCTTCAGCCTGCTAATTTGTCTGCTGACTTATGTGAAATTGCAAACTGCCTTTGATTCATGAGGACTGAACTCATGGTAATTAGCTCATACGGAAGAATACAACTATTTTTCCTAGAGCAGATATGCCTCTCAGCTACAGTTGCCAAGAGGACTGAAGTCTTTATTTTCAAATAAAGATTGTATCTTTTCATAGCTGTAAGAGTACCTCCTGTGCTTGTACAAAGAACTGTTCCCCCCCATTGTCTGTGTTGCTTTTATTTCTGTGATTAAAGCATAAATGTTTGGTGCCTTTTTTCCTCAAAATGCCTAGTTCAGATACTGTCTCATCTGGCTTTTTTTTGTTGTTGTTGCTTTTTTTTTTTTTTTTTTTTTTAAACGAATGTGTTCCTCAAGTATTAACATTATTCTATTGAGATATATAATGCTTCAGATGTATTTTTTTCTGAGTTTACCAAGTGTCATGCTTTAAAGGAAAATGAAACAGGTGAAGCTTGATACTAGAGGTAAATCTCTGCTCTCTCGTTTAGTTTCTGCTGCATGTTTTGCTGGCATTGACAACAGCGTGGGATCTTAGGGAATTTTGTTTGTTCAGAGGTGCTGTTTTGTTTATTTGTAATTGAACAAATTGAAAATAGTTAATGTTATGTGTGTCTCTCAATAGGAAGTATATTGGAGAAGTACCAAAATATTTTCACAGATAAAATTTCTCTTCCCAAGCTCGTTTATCACTGAAATATTTCAGTGTTGGTCCCCTCAGCTCTTGCGTGCTTGGGACATTCTGGTTTCCAGGTGTACATAGCTGAATGTTTTCTGTGTACCCTCTCTGAAAGCTAAACCCTTCCCTATCAAGTACCAGGAGATAGTAGGACAATCCTCCATTTTGTTATCCATAGTTCTGAGAAATATCAAGAAATCTGGTGATTCTTTGTAAATGAGTGAAAGCCATGAGAGAGATAACGAAAGAAGATGGTGGCTGAATTGTGTTCTTAGTTTTTCAACAGAAGGTTTTTAGAGAAAGTCGTTAAGTGATTCTGAATGAGGATTCTGTAAAATTTGCTGGGTTTTTCTTTTTTTTTTTCTTTTTTTTTTTTTTTTTCCATTTCTCTCTGTTAACAGAAAACAAAATGACAGAGCCCCAAAACCTGAATCCAGCAAAGCGGTACCGGCGGCAAGATTGGCCTGGGGAGCTGTATGAAAATGGTTCATTTTATTTTGCTAAGAGGCATTTGATCGAGAAGGGCTACTTGCAGGTTAGTGCTGTTGGTTTTCTTGGCTCTTTATAATAACACATCTTTTAACTCTTGTCACAGAGGGATTTTAATTCAGTGTTGTTTCTGTTTCTTACACAGTCTGCTAACAGCACTTTGGCCTCAGGACAGTTAGCTTATTTCTTGTAACATGACAGGACTGTTTGTAATCAGGGCAGTTCAGAGCAAATATATTTGTACAAACAATATGTTATTTTATATATATTTATATATACATATATATATATACATACATACATATATATATATATATATATATATAAAAAGCCTAAAATACTGAGTTTCACATAAGTTTATTGTATGTATGTATCTTATAGTTTAGTATTACTGAGTGAAAAGCTTACTTTAATGTAGTGCCATGGGCTTCTTACTTGAATCTATGAACTTGTATTCTTGGCCAGTTTACACCCTTTGTCCTATGCCAGTTTCGTGCTGTGATTTAAACAGTCTGTTATTCTCTCCTGATGTTTGCATACTGGTGTAGTAATACAGAGCCACAAAAATAATCCCTTACCTTTCCCGTGCAAAATAGGTTTGCCATCTTACTGTATGAAAAGACCTACTGAAATCTATACATCCTAATAACTATAATGTATATCATCTTTCTTGCATGCTTCCTTTAGTTGTGGAAGGAAGATACTAATCATTGCTTTTATAAAGCAAAATATTTTCAAATATTCAGTACTGTGTAACAGAGAAAATGTCGTTGGTGGTTCACTTGCCTTTTAGCTGCTGTGACTACAGTGTAACCAGATATTTTGCTTTCATTACATAGTACTAAATTGTACCATTTTGTAGTTGTATTAACTTGAGCAGAAAATTGTAATGAATTCTACTTTATTTAGGGTGGTAAAATGGCCTACTATGAAATGCGTGCTGAGCACAGTGTGGATATTGATATAGACATTGACTGGCCTATTGCAGAGCAAAGAGTATTGAGGTAAAAGCACTATAATTCCTTTTATTTCTTTAAAATTAGTAATTGTTTCAATGAATGTTCATGTGAATTTGAAGGCTTTTTTTTTTTTTTTTTTTTTTTTTTTTTTTAATAAAATTTTAATTTAAATTTAATAATTTTTTTTTTTTTTTTTTTTTTAAGTTTCAATTTAACAAATTATTCAAGATAATTGAAATACTTTATTTTTCCTTTCTTTGTTAAAATCATCTGAATTACCTTGGTTTATATTTGTATGTTTTTCTTATTTGTGTAAGTTCAGTCTGGGGAAAAGGAAGACTGTAATCCTCAATATCTCATAGCAATGTATTAATGTAATCTCTGCTTTTTCCAGCTGTCTTGTTAAGCTTACATGGCCTGGAACATGCTTGGTCATGCACATGAATAAATCATAGAATAGTAGAATCATAGAATCACAAGGTTGGAAAGGACCTACAAGATCATCTAGTCCAACTGTCCTCCTATCACCCTTACCATGCATTAAGCTACTAACCCATATCTTGTAGCACCTCATCCAGACACCTCTTGAACAACACCAGGAATGGTGACTCCACTACCTCCCTGAGCAGGCCATTCTAGTACCTGACCACTCTTTGAGAGATGTAGTTTTTCCTTATATCTAATTTAAATCTCCCTTGGTGCAACTTGTGGCCATTTCCTTGGCCTCTATTTGTTGCCTGGAAGATGAGGCTGACCCCCTCCCCATCACAACCTCCCTTCAGGAAGCTGTAGAGTGTGAAGAGTGGTTCAAATAGAAGGTATGAGCTGATTACCTCTTGCCTGCTGCCTTTTCTTTGCAGCTATTTTGTATTTCTATAAGGAAATAGTGGGTGGGAATTGAATATGTTTGCTGTACCTTTTTCATCCTTTACTCCATTTTGCTTTCTCCCAACACAAGTGCCAAATAGAACATAACCTTTTATGCTAAGTAAGTAAATCTCATTCTGATTTTTCAATGGAAGACATAACTTACTTGTCTTTTGGCTTTTTGTTCTTTTTTTAATTGAAGAGGGAGAATTTAGTTGAAGAGTGAAGATACTAAGGGAAGACCTTAGGGGGAAAAATGAGAATTTTAAAGCCAGTTCTTGTGCCTGGAGTTCACAATTGTATTTGAAATACTTGTTTTCAGAGTGCACAAAAACTTCCATTTGAAAAGATAATTTCTTTGTCTTAGCTTTGGATATTTTGGCAAGGACCCATTAAAAGAAGTGAAGCTATTGGTTTGCAGTGTTGATGGATGCCTGACAAATGGTCGCATTTATGTCACAGAAGATCACAAGGAAATGGTCTCCTACGATTATAGAGATATTGTTGGTATCAATCTATTAAAGAAAAGGGGAATCCAGGTGAGGATTGTTCTGAAGTGTAAGGCTTTATTTATTGCTGTGATTAATCAGCGCAGTACTCTGGTTCAGGTTTGGGACAATCATTGTTCTCAGGTTCCTTAGAGGAAAATGAATACGTTTTGATAACATGCTCAATCTCATCTGTAGCAGCTATGGTATCTTTTTCTTTTTATCCTTGAAAAATGTGGGAAGACATTTAGATGATGTTTTGATGACACCAATCATATTGTGAGCTGTTTAGTCTAGACACACATAAGCTAGCAGTCGCTTCATATCGTTATTTTTTATTTTGACATGATTCTGCTGTAGAAATTGTGTTTTTGCAATAGCTTTACTAAGCAGGACTATGCTTGTTATCTCTCAGCTATGTAAGAAGAAGAGATACCCAGAAAAATTACTTGGCTCATCCTAGATGACTTTTGTGGCTGAGGAGAAATCAACCCCCCCCAATCACATCCATCTGCATAGTTGCTTTAACTGTAACTTATGTGGTAACAATTTGATGTAAATGAAAAAACACAAATTATAATGTGGATGCTTTCCTTAGTTATTGGTGTCACTTTTTTATTATTGTTGTTGAATTCTGCTGAACAGAGTATTTGCTTGCATTTATGTGAAACTAGCCTTCCTGTTATTGTCTCTGTGTGCACCTGCCTTTGGTGTAGCTTGAAGAATTTAATGAGGTAAGAACTAGATACAGATATGGGCTGCCTTCAGAGGGCCTAGTCTGAGTCCTATTGCGTATAGAGGTAAGCATGGATATGGCAAAGCTAGTTAAACCCCAAGTAGGCCATTGCAGATACATTTTGAAGTCTCTGTTATGGGCTTTTTTTCCTGATGTTGTAACAGGTTAGGCAAGACATTCTTTACATATTAAAGTGTAGGTGGTGCTGCCCTGGGGCAGTGGAGTAGAGTAGGTGGCTTTCCAAAACTTCCTTAGTCTTATCTTCTGTGAGGCAAAAGAGAGGAAACTTGTAATTGTTTTGTTGCCTGTGGATGCCTGTTTCTGTACTTTTACTGACTTGGAATCTGTTATTTAAAAACCTCCTGGGCTTTGTGTTTGATTTACTTTATTTCTAGTGTATGATGCTAACACAGTCTTACTCTGTGCACCAATCCCATTCATTCTGTACTTAAAATCAATGCCAAATACTTGCTAGCGTTTAATAGCAATTAGGGATGATAAGCTTGTCCACAACTTGGAGACAGAATGTGGAGAGATTGTGTTGTAGATCTTCAAAAATCTTGCTGCAGTCGCCTCCTGTTTTTAGCCTACCCTATGTATTGTTTCTAAATTTCATATTTGAATTTAAATCTCAAGAGATTCGTATGCCACACCACTTCAATCTGTTTAGTGGTCTCTTGGTATTCTCAAGTCTTTTTGTAGCTAAAACGGTAATGTTGTTACGTAGAGGAATCAGGAAAAGTACTTCAAAAGTTTGCTTCCACAGATATTTCAGAAACTGTCTTCAGAAGCTCTTTTATACCCTACTTTGCCTTAGATCAGATGCTGCTGCATTAATCAGTGAGCATTGTGCTGTGATATCCAGAATTTTATTTGGTACATGGTGCATATAAAAAGACAAAGGTAAACTTCTATTTTGGGGAAACTCAGGGAAACCTACAGAATGATTTTTTTGCTTTCCCAAAGTACTTCGTAACTCAAGACTGTAATATGGTTTTTTTTTTGGACACAAATCACTTCTGTTCTGAGTTCTGAATGAGGAAACGAGTCATGCAAAACTCTTCTGATACCTGATTATGTTTCCAAGAACAACACTTGTACTCTTTTTGCCATATATCAACTTACTGGTCTTTTTTCTTTGTATGTATGTTTTATTCTAACTTGACTAATTTAATAGGTTCGACTCATCTCTGAAAGAGATTGTTCAAAATCCCTGTCAGCCATGCAGCTGGGATGTGTAGCAGAAGTTAATGCAACAAATAAACTACGAGTCCTGGAGGACTGGCAAAAAGACATTGGTTTGAGCTGGAAAGAAGTTGCTTATTTAGGTCGGTTTCTCTCTTTAAAACACTTTGGCCTCTGCTGTTATGCTGAATTTAGTGTAATTTAGGGATTAAAGCACAAGCAATAACACATTATCACCAAAAGCAGATGCATATTTTAAGTCTTACTTGGGTACAATCTAAATATTAAATGCAATGGTGAATCATTGTTGAATTTTGTAAGTGTGATATATTACTTAAGTTTATAATGTGATTTAGAAAAGCTTTTCATATTGTGGAAGTGTACATTTATAGTATACAATTCTGAATTGATTGTAATTCATTTCACAGAATCACAGAATGCCCAGGGTTCGGAGAGACCTCAAGGATCATGAATCTCCAACCCCCCTGCCAGATACAGGGCCACCAACCTCCACATTTAATACTCAATTATGCTATTTAATACTAGATTTCAGATTAGTATCATACAGGTTCTACTCTGAATTAGAAACAAATCACGCAGAATTAAAACTGAAAGCTGTGTGATCCCATACAAAACTGTATTTCAGTGGCAGCTTAGTTGTAGAGTCTTGGAGGTGCTTGCTTAGTTGCTCAAACAATTTTACTCTTATGAAAAGTACATACTCTTGTTTGAATATTATGTGTAAAGTATGATCAGTGTTGACATTTATCGCTGGGATTTTCTAAAAATATGTGCTTAAGGGCTTTTGAGCTTCTCAGATAAAAAATGTGGCAAAAATATAAATTCTAATAACTAGATTAATATTTAAACAGCAAAATCAATATTTTTTTCTCCGTTTTTCTCCTCTGTGGTATTTTTCTTACATATCTGTCACTTTTTTCAATAGGAAATGAAGAATCTGATGTGGAATGCCTGAAGAAAGCTGGCATGAGTGGTGTGCCCGCTGATGCTTGTGCACTGGCTCAGAAGGCTGCTGGTTACATTTGTAAAAGCAGTGGAGGCTGTGGTGCTGTCCGGGAGTTTGCAGAGCACATATTCCTCTTGTTAGAAAAAGTGAACTCTGCAAGAAAGCAAATGGAAGAAGTGAATTCAACAGGAGAGAATACAGGGGGAAAATGAGAACAGCAGAAATGGAAATAAGGAACTAATGAAAAAAACAATAGCATAGTTGTTTTCTGTTTTTCCACTTCTCCCTTTCCTAATATGGTTTTACACTGTATTAGAGTTATAAAATGTTTCCCTCTAATTTAAGGTTCCACTTTAAGTGCTGACATTCATGATTGTATTTATGATTATTTTAAAAGCTATGTAAGTGCAATTGAAGAAATACTACAAAAATAGTGTCCTCTAAATCTACTCTTAATCATTAAATTTGTTCTACAAGAATGATGTATCTTTATTTTATAATCCAGATATATGCAGGGAATAAAGATTTTTTTTGTGATTTGTGGATTTGTAATCGAGACTCTTAAAAAGTTTGTTCTGTAAGTTGTGGTCATTTTATGTACATTTCCTCTATCAAATGTCAGTATGATATTGTAGTTATGTGCTAGCTTTTCTTGAGATGCATGTTTCTGCAGTAGGGAAGAGTTACAGCATATGCTGAAGCATATCCTGTAATTTAAAAAGTGGAGTTAGTGTAAAACTAGTTAATGTTAGTTAAGAAAAGTATTTAAGCATGTGTTCAATTTAAGCTGATATACAACTAAGTGGCATTTGGAATTATGCCTCTTACCTTTGAATCTGGTTATATGGGGTTTTATTTCAGTGCTTAAATTAACAAAACCAAATGCCCCAAATTTGAAAGTAAATCTCCTATTAACCTTTGAAATCTTTCCTTGGAAAAGTAATTGCTGTGGAAAAAAAATCATAGTTGATGTTTTTTGGTTCATATAAACTACATTCAGATTATATTTAGCATATTAATTTAAAGTTGGTGTGTATACATTTGTATTTATGTAAAATACAAATTTTACTGGGTTTCGATGTGGAGAACTCAGTGATCTGTAAACATCTGTACACCTGACATTGAAAATACACATCTGTTTTCAATCCTTGTACTACTAATGAGTTGGGCTCAGCCTTGGGTTAGGCTGAAAAATAATAAAAAACAAATAAAATCATGGCCATATAGGCAATTCTTGTTGAGATGAGCAATAATAGTTAATAATTTTATGTTTCTCAACATAAGATTTCCTGTACCTCTTTCCAAAATAAGATCCACTGATTTCCTGCTTTTTGTTGATGAACATTGTGTTTACCTTGTGTCCCTTTCTAAAACAAAATTTTAAATTGAAAAATCTTTTACTAGCTGTAGCAGTAAGGTAGGTAGGTGAATAGTTGAAAAGTGAATTAGTTGCACTATTGCCCTCTTCAGTTATCACTTAAATAATTCCTTTCATTGAGTTTTAGGGCTCTGTACTAGATAAATACCATGGATAGCAATAGCACCGTATTTTGGACGGAACTATGAACTTGGTACAGGTCGATGAGCCATTTTACTCACATAAACAATGTAATGAATTGCAGAAGTCCAGATCGTTTAAACAGTTCAGTTTAATAACGTCATTTAAAATTGGCCAAGCTCCTATTTACTTCACCTTGTCGTAGTCAAGGTACTTAGTAACTTTGTGTTCAAGGACAGTTTCCTGTGAATAAATAGATCTAGAGAAGTTGCCATGAACTTGACTCCCATTCCTCTTACGTAAGAGAAAGCAAAAGCATGACTAAGTGCAACTGTAATAGAAATAAGAGTTGTCTGTACTACGTGTAGGTTTCTGTTTAAATCAAGAGCTCTTCCAATGATTCAGCAGAAAGGAATGGTAGCTGATAGGTTTTTTCACTTTGGCAAATTCCTTTGAGAAAAATCCGGTAAAAGTTTTAATTGGGTATGTCAGAAGTCACTGTGCAATAAAAGAACTCTAGAGAAATTTTACGAAATAAAAGCAGTCTGAGGATATAGGAGGCAAAATCCACTGCCTGAAAGGTTCCCATTTCTATTGCTCTACATTGGAATATAGGGAAATCCCAACTATGAAACTAGAATATCCCAAGAGATGCCTCGATTGCTCTGTTTTTATGGAAGCTCCTCAATCAGATGGAGGGTTTAGGTGTAACAGAGTAGTAGAGATTGAGACGATGAATTTTACCATGAAAAGAAATTCTGAGTACAAAAATGGTACAATCTTGAAAGATGTACCATTTGCTGACTGTTTTTCCACTACATGCCTTGGCAGTGGAGTTGCCTTTCACCTGAGGTGTGTAGTTCACTTAGACTAGATTTCAGTGGTCGTTTTTGTTATAGTGAACTAATTTTGGAATAATGTTGCTTCAGTCATTAGACTTGAAAAAAAGAAGTGCACATTTGTTTTTTCAAATTGTCTTCAAATATCAATTAGAAGTCTGTGAAGAAGATATTTCCCACAACTTTTAGCCAATATAGGATATTTATCATAATTATGACAACTTACAAGGATAAACTATGTAATAATTTATATTAGGCTATTTTAAAAATACAGCCAATTAAATGAAATTTGAAATAATTTTCTTTAGCCCTTTGAATAAGAATGGTGACAGAGTGATTTGTATACTGCAAATTGTACGCTTCCAAGTCTATGTGACATGAATTTAGCCCGCAAAGATAGACAGAGTTAATTGGTGCCTAAATTAATCACACAACGCAGAGTCAGTTACCCAGTATCTTTGTCCTTATCCGCTGTTGGAGACAAACCTTCAGTGTTTGTGTCTGTATGGTTATCCCATTATATAAACTTAACCTTCACTTGCACAATGTTCTTGTTAAAAAAAAAATGGTAGTTTTGGTGCACTGTGAAACATGTATTTGTGAAGAGTAGGATTGATCTCTTTGTTTTCTGAGCTGTCGCAGCCAGCTCTGACATTCTGTGGCAGGATCCTTGTGCAACAAGCAGCATGTGCTAAGGATTTTTTCACAGAATGTTCTCAGAAAACTCTGCTTTTGAGTAGGTCTCAAGAGCTCTGCTGTTTTCAACGGGTTGCTCTTGCCAGACGTTCTAAGCAGGGGGCAGAAGGATGGACACACTATCACTGTTTCTTAACCTCTGTTGAAGGATAACTGATCTCTATCCCTCAACCTGCTTTGGGCTCCATCGTTTTGGTCTGGTCTTTGCCCTGTTCAGTGTATGTCTCTCTCAAGTTCTGTGCTATTTCCTGCAGAACGATCCAGTGTGTTCTGACTTGAGTTCATTTTCAGATCAATATGAATCACGTAAATCTCAGCCTGGTGTGCTCAGAGAGATTGTACAATATTTCAAGTTTGTAATACTTTTAGACTTCAAGCACACAGCATTTAAGTGGCTTTTCCAGTGTCCATGTGAGAAAGCTTGCTTTTCCTTTGTAATATATAATATGTTTTCCGTTAATATTCTCTTTAAGAATTATTTCCTGTTTCCAGAAATACAGGATACCCAGCGGGACTAATTATCCTAAATGTCAGTGTTACAAGAGCAATAAGACAAAATCACTCAACTGTGCATGAACCCATGAGTTTTGAGGAATGATTAGAAAAATGGTATACAGCAAAAAGGACAGAAATCATCATTCCACTGTATTAATCAGTGATTTTAATGTATCCTGAATACTGTGTATTTGGTTTCTTACATATTAGAAAAGTTGTAAAACTAAAGGTTTGTATGAGGGTAAAATAGGTGATAAAAGGAAGAAATCAACTTCTGTGTGAGCAATAGTCAAGTAAGAATTCTTCACTTTGGAAGGATGACTGAAGGCAGTTATGTCACATATCCATAAAACTAAGAGGAACACGGAAAGACTATTGCAGAAATGAAGAGTGACCAAAAGTAAATGCCCAAGAAACTTAAATTTGCCATGTTGTGTTATTGCCAGCTCTTTCTAGTTTTCCCATGATCTCCAAACATCTGCAGCTCATGGATCTCTGAAGCTGAATGTGGCTTTCAGAAACTTAGTAATCCTCAGCACATTTCAAACAGCTTCTGTCCGTGTGTCTGAAACACGATATGTTTCCTCAGATTCTGAACCTTGGTTTCTTCCTCCTGTTCCTTGTGTGGGAGGCTCCCAGGTGCATTTTTATTCTTATTTCACAGTATGTATTATGGTATGGTTCACAGTATCACAGTATGGTTCATTCTGAAGTAACAGTGTGTACCTCTGACATGGTAAGGAAAAGAACATGGCATTACTATTACTACCAGGTATCAATAACCTAATCTTCAAAACAACTTAATAAAGCAAAATTGAACACAGAAACTGTAAGAATGGGATGACATCAGCTAAATTGGGATCCATCAGTCATAGACACGGTAAATTGCACAGGAAGTTCTCAAACAAAACATAATTGGAGGTTGGAAAAACATTCAGGAGAATATCATGTGCTTGTCCTATTTGTTCATGTACACTTGCAGACAAGTTTCTAGTTCAAGCTGACAGATATCTGACCTAGCATGGTTTCTCACATTGAAGTTGTACAGATAGTGAAGAGTTACATCCCCTGAGAGAGCGTGGTTGTAGTTGTAATCCACTTTAGAGCTTAGCTACTTTTATTACCCCAGCTTTTTTCCCTTATTACAACTTACCCACAGCAATGCAGCCATAGCTTGGAAGGGGACATGATACCAATGGATCTTTTTTATCAGTGATGCCCAGCCAAGGTGGTGCAACTGATTGGATGAAGCCAGGTCCAAAAAGCTTGTGAATGGGATGGATTAATGATGTAAATGGATATAAAAAGTTTCCACTCATTTCACTTAATAAACCTATAGATTTCTTCAAAGCATTTATTGTGATCTGTTTTTGGGTTTGATTCTATGAATGCCTCTGTGTGTTCTCTTAAAGGATATGGAGCTACACTTGAATAAGACCAGAGTATGAAGGGTTCTTTAGCTGAATTTGATGACTTGCAAACAAATTCTAGTTCTAGCTTGCCACATGTGCACATCTACATAGTTGTTTCTTTCTGCAGTCTTGTAAAAAAAACTGAGCTGACAGCAAGCCATGCTGTTTTTACACTTCTTGCTTTGGTTTGCTTAATACACAGCCAGGTTTTTATCATCTTGCCAGTAAGCACCTTGCAGCTAATAGAAGAGTAAGTCTCCCCAGGTTTCTTCCTTGTGTGTTTAGAGAGCACTGCATTTGATTTATAATGGAAGTTAAGAGAGTTGGGGGCTTTCAAGGTAAGGTTGCTGGCAGTGACAATATAGAGAATAACAAGCTAACTGGATCTGTGCCTTGTACAGTATGCTGCAGGTTACTGATGCCTCTGTCAAGAAGCAAGGTTACTCAGTCTAGGCTGCTCCAGCTAAGTTGCTGTCACTGGTGTCTGAGCTTGGCTAGCAGTGATACACGAGCTGGCTTCATGCTGCACTTCATTCACCTGCCAATGAAATCTTACTGTGCCATTTTTTTATTGTAAGGTAGGTAAATTTATCCAGCAGGCAATGCTGCGACTAATTCCTCATCCCCCTTAAGCAGCAGGCAAGAAGCTGCAATTGAATAGCAGTGACACCACCTGGCTGTTGGATTAGTCGAGGTAGTTCACCAAGGTCATAAATGACAAAAAAAAACAGACCCCAGTTATTCTTTGTTACAATGCAAATTCTTGCAGACAGAAAGGGAAAATCTGCTTTTATTTCCCTTGGCCATTAATATTTGCTTACATGCCTACAGTTTGTCATACCCCCCACCACTCTGCGTAGATTCTCAGAGGTTAAAGACTGACCATCCCCAGACATGGCAATCTTGCAGACATGGCAATCAGAAACAAGGACGTTGTAAGCAGGCTGTGCATAAGAACTGAGTCACTGAGTACCTGGAAACTGACTGGCCTGCTCCCCTCAGACTTCTGCCTGGTTCCCATCACAGTTCGTTTCTGCTTTTGAGCTTCATGGAGCTCTGTGCAAATGCATCCTGGTGCAGGGGTTTGCAACTAAGTCACTGCAGTCGACAGATGTCAGTGAAGAACAAATGCTGCGTTCCTTCCGGCCGGCAGAGCTTGCTGGATGGACGGCTGCAGAGCCCACGCTGGAGCAGACACCTATCAAGCACTCAGGGGCTGCAAGCGGTTTCCAAGAAGGCTATTTCTCCACTCAGCGCTGGCGTGTGGAACCAGTAAGCCTTCAAAAGAGGCACGGCAGTGTAATTCGTGACTCCGCGCTCTCCCGTCGCTGTGGCTTTCTCTCGAGCAGCTGTCGATGCTCTCCGGGCCACAAGGTGCCGCCGCTCCCCCATGCTCCGCCTGTTCCCAGCACAGCCCGTCCAGTCACTGTGCCGTGTTACGGCCTGTCCGCTGGGGCAGGCAGGGCTGGGGAAAAAAATTGAGGACTGTCTTCTACCAAAGCCGCTAGGAGAGTTACTGCTGAATTATCTCTCGTAGTGGTTGGTTGTGTCAAGAAAGAAAGCTCTCTGTGGTCACCTGCGAGACTGGAACTGGTGGGAGAGATGTGGCTGTGAACAGTCCTTTCCTCCCTCTCTGAGTGTCTTCTTTCAGCAGCAACCTTCATCCCCACGCTGGGCCCTTTCTGTAAGGCTTGATTCCCTCCCTTCTTATCCCCAGTAGTCTTCACAGCTAGAGTGTCCTTGGCTCTTTGTGATTTGTGTCTGAATCTTTCCCCTCATCTATCTGTTGATTGTGAGGAAAATCCCATAGAAATTCCTTGTTGTCCGCCACGTTTACTTTTCTAGATGACAAACGGGTACAAATACACAGTTTGACCCTCTGAGCATCTCTGCCTTGTCTAAACCCAGTGCATGTACCCACTGAGTGCAAGGGCCTTCACCTGGGTCAGGGCAATCCCAAGCACAGATACAGTTTGGGCTGGAGACTTGCATCTGGAGAGGAATAATTGCAGGCACCAATACAGGCTGGGGGATGAGCTGCTGGAGAGGAGCTCTGTGGAGAGGGACCTGGTGGACGACAGGTTGGCCATGAGCCAGCAGTGTGCCCTTGTGGCCAAAAAGGCCAATGGCATCCTGGGGTGCCTTAAAAAGAGCGTGGCCAGCAGGTCGAGGGAGGTGATCCTCCCCCTCTACTCTGCCCTGGTAAGGCCCCATCTGGAGTACTGTGTCCAATTCTGGGCTCTCCATACCAAAAAGACAGGGATCTCTTGGAAAGAGTCCAGTGGAGGGCCACAAAGATGGTGAAAGGCCTGGAGCATCTCTCCTATGAAGAAAGGGTAAGTGAAATGGGTCTGTTTAACCTTGAGAAAAGAAGACGGAGAGGAGACCTGATCCAGGTCTATAAATATCTAAGGTGTGGGGGGCAGAGTGGTGAGGCCAGACTGTTTTCAGCAATGCGTGGAGGCAGGACAAGGGGGAACAACCAGAAAGTGCAGCATAGGAAGTTCTGCACAAATGTGGGCAAGAACTTCTTTACAGTGAGGTGACGGAGCACTGGAACAGGCTGCCCAGGGAGGTGGTGGAGTTTCCTTCACTGGAGGTATTCAAGACCCACCTGGATGCCTACCTGTGCGACCTACTGTAGGGAACCTGCTTTGGCAGGGGGGTTGGACACGATGATCTCTGGAGGTCCCTTCCAACCCCTACGATTCTGTGATTCTGTGATTCTGTGATAATGGTATCCCTTCAGCCAGTTCAGGGCTGTATGCTTTAGCCCTCTCTCTAATCCAGATGTCATGTCCACTCTGTCCCTTTCTGGACAGTATGATATTGTGAGCACATATGGATGCTATGTAAAGCTGTATAAATCAGTGTGCCTCCTACTGCCTCATTCTGCCAGCCCAAATCAAAAGCCTTCCTTCACTTCTCTGTTGCTTTCCTTCCCTTCAGTTAACTGTGTGAGTCTACTTTTTGAGTAGATCTTGAATTCAGATGAGGGAAAGGCTTCTGTGGTCCTTTGTCTTTGTCTCAGAAGTCCTACCAACATTGTTATTCTCTTTCCTCAAATGCTGTGTGACCTTTAGAATCATTGCCGTACTCAGTTAATAAACACATCTACATTAGCTGATCTCTTTCCATTTATTAATAGTGGAAGAAGGACACCTGAAAGGCATCCAAGGATAATAATTGTTCATGACATTTTAAAAAGAGAGATTTTAGTATCAGAGAAGCAAAGCAGCACAAACAAGCTTCTGGTTTCCAAATGTGTGGTTAGCATAAAACAGAGCTCAGAGCAGCATCTGCCTTGAATTGGGTTGAACTCATATATGGAAATGGAGTGTTGCTAAATAGGCTTACCTCTCACTTATGTCCTCAGCATGTAACTACCTGTATCATTCATGCAGATGCACACCAGTCAGTATTGATGTTACCTTCTGCGAACAAGGTGTGAATTGAAAGAGCTGTGTGTCTAGAGAAAGCGTGAATTGTTCGCTGTTAATAAGGTCTTACCACAACTTTTCAGAAACAGCTCATCCAAAGGAAAGCACAGAGGAATCGGAGCAAAGTAACAGTGCTTGTCTGCACGAGTTTCTTTTCAGACAGTTTTTGCTGGGAATTATGTAGTTGGTGAGAGCTGGTTAGGGAGCAGAGTACTTAACGCTAGCCTGCAAAGCAGATTGAAGGCGCAGACAGAAACCACATCACTCAGTAGATTAGAAGAAATGTCTTCACGCTGTTCCCAGAACAGTCCTTAGATGTGAACACAGACAGCTGATTCTTAAAATACCTGTCTTATCAGGGCTGGGTAAACATGTCTTGTTTGCTTTAAAGTGACTCCATATACTGCTCTGTTTGCCACAGTGAAACTATTGTATTCTACTGAACAAGGGCTGTGAAATAAAATGGTTTCATCAAAACACTGGAAATAGGCATTTTTCAGGAAGAAAGCTGAGTGAAAAAACATACAGTGCTGAAATCTGCATGGATTTATATTAGTTTCATTTAAAATACAGATATTATACAATATCTAACAGAGAAATAAGTTACAACAGAGAAGCATATACTGTTACAAAAAACAACAAGCAAATCAAACAAAACAAACCAAAATTTTATACACAAACTTAACTGCAGATCTTCAAATGTACTGCTACATTTTTCAGCTCTAGCATCGGTAACAAAGTCTGACAAAACAGGCACTTTCCAAATCACAGTAGATGAGAAAGGGGTTCAGTCTAGGGTTAAATAGTCATTTTTTATGATGTGTTTTTAGACATACAGATTATTACAGGATTTTTTTTCTTAATATTTAGGTAAAATTTTTAAACCTGATCCAAGAAGTCCATTTGTATACACCTAGAGCAAAAAATAAATAAATGTTGAAGTAGATTTAGTTGTAAAAAAAAAAAAAATGGGTCTGACACCTGGCTATAAAACCATGTAGATATGTCCTCTGATTGAGTTCAGTTCCAGCATTGTGCCAGAATTTTCCTGTCCCCAAATCTCTATTTTACAAGCCTTCTTCACATTTCTATCGTTTGACTATGTGGAAAGTAAGGCTGATAGGTAAGATAAATGTATGTAAACAAGGTAAATGAACGTGGTCAGTGCTTCTTCCATCTTCATGGAATCAGTTCCAAGAGCAGCTGCTTTTCTTTGAACTTCTTTTAGCTCTCATCCAGATTTTCCCAAAATTTCTCTATCTGCATTTTTGGTTAAGTATTGTTCTTCCCATGAATTTAGAATTCATAGGTGAGATGTTTTGCCATTTTGCTGAGTTTCATTTTCTCACTGAATACTTCATCAAACTGTAAGTTCTGTTTTGGAGTGAAATGGTTCTTCCAGTCACCAACAGTACCTGGAGGAGCAGAGACAGTAAAAGAACAGTGAATCTGGCAATATATAGCAATGAAACAAATCAAAGGCAGACCAGTTTTATTAATGCTGCACTTGGCACAAATTGTTGTTGTATTATCAACCATAGTCTCTGTGATATGTCGTGATAGGTCATGATTATGAGTAATTATTTTATTGATTTGGTGAGACTTTGGTGGGAGAAGCTGAATCATCATCCATATTAAGCCCTAAGGCTTGTTTCTCATAATGTGTCACCTGGCAGTGCCAGCAATACTAAGAGAAACAATGAAGAGTAACAGGTTTTCAGGATGGAAATAGAGCTCTTGCTCATCTCAGCAGAGGCATCTTGCCTCATCTTAGATGTTTGCCGTTAAAAATCTCTATCTGGACTTCTTTAGTAGAGGCAAATAGTTGCTAGCTGAAATTCATCTCACCCTTGTCAGCATATAAAACCCCCAGTAGCAAGAAAACAGTTCCTCTGCATGTTTTTTAAGTCACATATGAGCTACGAACTGCTGAAGGTTTTACTGCAGATCCCAGTTTGGCCAAGAGCTTAAGGTGATCTATGAGGTCACAGGATGATTTGAGTCATTCATTCTTTTGTTGTCATTGTCAGCATGTTTCTTTTTGGGGGGAACATTTCAGTAAGATAACAGGGAGTACAGAGGATAAAGGCTGCCAGCAGACTCCTTCCTAAGAAATGCACCTTTTCCATTCTAGCAGACCAAGTGACCTTGACTGGTAATTTGAGAGGAGACACATAGAGGCTTGCGAGAGACTGAGGGTAAACTTTAGATACAAAAATGCAGATAAAGAGTAATGTTCTGTGAACTTCCCTTTAAGCTCCAAAGCTCATATAGAGCAAACTCTTCAGAACCCCTCATAAGAACATATGCTATGTTTCTCTAGCATAAGCATGCATTTTCAACTGAAGAACTTAGAGAATGTTTTTTCAAAAGGCTTCGAATTGGAGAATCCAATTGCTGTTTCCTGGGAGTGACTCTAAATGTCTTCAAATCTATCTAGGCTTCTGTAGGATAGGTGCCAGTTGATGATTCTGTATTAAGTCAGGACAGTAAACTTACCTTTTCGGAAAATTAGCTTCCTGTTGGATGTCAGGGCACAGACGGTGTGACTGGGGTCACTGTTTTCTTTTTCTGTGTCCTTTTTCATCTCTGAGAAGGATGATTTCTTGCAGATATCTTGGATAGCTTCATCACTGATGCTTATACCCAGGAATATGCTGATTTCCTTCACAATCTTTGGGAGATTCTGAGATACAGGAAGAATAAAGTGAAGAATAAAGTTTATATATTTCTGAGGTGATAATTAGACTTTCCTTTGACATGGAAATTATTATTTTCATTAGAATTTCCTCCTTGATATTTTGATTATTTTTATTTATCAACAATTCATTCTAAAACAGGAACAGAGTGCATATTTACCTTTTTCATGTCTTC
The DNA here is from genome assembly GCF_019232065.1 of Centrocercus urophasianus. NCBI lineage: Eukaryota > Metazoa > Chordata > Aves > Galliformes > Phasianidae > Centrocercus > Centrocercus urophasianus. Next base: position 2,281,683 of record NW_024885088.1, on the reverse strand, counting down.
ATAGAACAAAAACAGTATATTTTTGTCATTTTTATGTTCTTCCCAACTTAGGAAATGGTCAAACCAGGATCCACAGACAACTGAAAAGAAAACCCATAGAGATTCATGTATGCCTGATTAATAAATAATTCCATATCTCACAAATTTTTAGGGGAATGCTTCCTTCTTGATATGTACCCTATGTTCCTCTAAATCTGATTAAATTCTTTTTTGTGAAGTGATTCAAATTTACAGCCCAAAGAAATTACCATTCCTGTTTGATTCTTTTTTTTTTAATATCAAAGTGACAGATTATTATGGAACATAGTGCCACAGTAGAAATAAATCCAAATCTAGGGACAGGCCTATAGTGAAGGCAATTGTATGGGCACAACAAGATCTGAGCATCTCAGCAAGTACATCTGTAGATCCATGGTCAAAATAATAATAATAAAAACCTAGGAAAATAAACTAGGAAATGAATGTGTTGTAAGTACGACACTAAAACAAAATTAGGAGTCTGTTAAATGGAGCACACTATTGCTCTAGCAAAGAAGAAATATGTATATTTTCAAAAGTCAAGGAAGAATTGATAGAAAAAATATTTATTATAAAAATACATCAGTCAACCAACCACACAGGTAACTCATGGCTTTATAATTGACGCACAGTACTTGCTTTGTCTGAATGCTCCCTTTACTAAATAATAGGAAGACAGCTAAATTTCAGCTTTATTTTTACAAAAGCAATTCTGACTCTTCTGGTTCAAAGACAAGACTGACTGCATTGACGAATGAGCTGAAAGCCTCCTCCAGGATAATGAGCACTTCATGGACAGAGCAATAGTGAACTGTGACCTTGCTTTATACTTTTACCATAAAAGTAAAATATTTAAGTATCGTAAAGGACATCATTTTGTTTGCAAACCTTGAGACGTATTAGGTATTTTGCTGAATGCTTCAGCCTGTAGCCAGAAAACCGTCTAATTGCAGAGCACCAGTGCACCACAGTGTGCAATTAAAGCCTGCTAAAGCCCACTGGGAATGTGTTCAACAAATGCACCTGCTTCCCCTTAACCCACATTTGTGCAAGTGCCCAGTCCTAAGAAATGGGCAGGCTTCCAGAGTCAGAGTCTACACATAGATTTGGGGTATCTGCTGCTTTTCTTTCCTGTTTCTATCAGGGTGATAACCTATTTATTAGGACAAATGTCCAAAGAAACTAAGATTGCCTATTTAAAAAAAAAAAAAAAAAAAGGAACGATGACTTTTAGGTCCTGTAAGCTCTTAGGTTATAAGACCACTATTGTCTCTATTGTCTCTGCTGTTCTTGATGTTCTTGAGCTATTACTCTGTGGGTTCATGCTATAGGGGTGAGCCATCCTGCTTCCAATACCTGAAACTCAGAGACCCTTTTGACTTTGGGGGTACAGCAAACAGTTTTGGAGACAACATCCCTTTTCTCTGGGTGTCCTCACCGTTGTTCTCAACTTAACTCTGTTCTCTCTTAACTCTGCAAGCATACTGCAGGATCCGAGCCAAGCAACACAATCTTTGTATGTTTCAATTAAGAGCAAAAATCACAACCTCTCTCCCAGTATCACCTCTTACGTAAATCTATGTTGTAACCAACATAGTTATCTTTTTGTACCATGCATAAGCACACTGAAAACAGCAGAAGACTATTAATTCACAGACAAATGGGAGATGCTTTTAAAATTTTGTACTATCCTCTTCTTTTTTTAACTAATTGATGTTCAGGGGTGTTACTAAACAAGCAAAGATCCTGCACATCACCGAAGCATGTGTCTTAGGGCTGCTCTGAACAAGGAACACAGGATCCACGAATCAGTAGAAAATACAGACTGACTTCTGGAGCCTTGATATAAGCTGACAAGGACTGCCCTGGCAGTTTGCTTTGATATTTTTCAAGCTTGTCTATCATTGTTGCTGTTATCATCACTGTGGGTAGGAACACATGTCCTCAAAGGAGTAATAAAATACTAAAAGTGGGAGTGGATAACCAGCATATAGTCCTGTTGTCAGTTTCCTTACCACTTCTGCCACTCACACAAATCTCACTCATGTCCTTGGTCTTTGGACTCCAGGACTAAGACAACATATCAGGCAGAGTGTGTTCAGAGGTGCATATGAAAGCGTCTAGACTCCCTTTGAAGGGTCACGCAAGACCACTTTCAAGATGAAGGCACTAAGCCTGTAAACTTAGGCTCTCTGAGCAGCCTTGGAGACAACCTTCATATGTGTGCCACCTGCCCTTCTGCAGGACACTAAGCCATATATTGCCCTCTTGGCATCTTCAAACAATGTCTACCCCACCAGTCTGCAGCCACCTGTCAAAATACATCCTTGAAAGGCTGAAGACATTTTCCTATTACTTGCTCATTGTTTAGCATTATAATTTATTGTGGAAAAATAATAAATCTGAAGATGTGTGAATTAGGAGTTCAGCAAGGAGTTTCACAAAATTAATATTTCTTAACTGTTTCTGTTTAGAATAATAATAGAATATTAATAATAGTAATATGAGCTGAAGGAAGAAAACGGAACACCTATCCTTACCATCTCCTTTTAAGAACAAGTCAAGGAAAGCAGTCCAGGTATCTACAGTGGGAAGGTTTGGATTCTCTCGGTAGTAATGATACATGGACACTGCAGTATCTTTTGGATTTCTGCTGATATAGATCATCTGTAAATGAAGACAAAATGGTTATTACTGTTGGATTTGGATAATCCTGAAACTTACAACTTCTAACATAAAATCTGAGGCCCAGAGCTGATTTTTATGAGCCTCTCATGTACACAGTAAACCACCTCTGGAAACTGTAAGTCTTTTTAAAGTGTCTAAGGATCAACAAGACAGAATAGATGCCTAACAGACATTTAATATATCTTACAGCTTTTGTAACTTTTTGACTTACCTTGCATTTTTTATTCTTAAAATGTTGAGGCAACATGTTGTAGTCTAAGTGTGTTGGAATGATTCTCTTTGACGACAGTTGATTCAGTTCCTCCAGTTTGGACATGTCTCCAAGTTCAATGGGAGTTGTTAATGTAATGGGAGTATTGTAAAGCTTTGTTATGACTCCTGCAAGCCAGTGAGTGCCTTCAGGAAATTAGTTTTAAGGAAAAAAAGAAAGAAGAAGAGAAAGGAAGGAAGATTTTTTAATGAGAAATTATATGGAACATGCAGTCTGCATGTGAGAACAGTTTGCTAAACCCCAAGATTCAAGAAACTGTGTAATTGAGTACTCTGTTGGCTCTAGATCCATAAACACTGGAAAAATTGTTGTGGCTGAATTGCAAACTCTCTGAAAATCACTGATGTTTGTATCAAAACAAACTCATTAGATAAATGGAATAAAATTCAGACTCCTTGTTAGCTGAGGTGATTATATTATTTCTGTTGTTTATTTTTAAATAATCTGTCTTTTAGGGATGGATGGAAGGATTCATTATAGTAACTGTGGCTACTGGGAAGATAACTAATTGAGCTTCCACCCTGGTATGAGTTTCTGCCTGTGAGAGAACTGGGGAGAGAAGGAAGAAGTATCTACAGACAAAAGCCATAAAAATCACTTAAAACACCTCTTCTCTTGCTCATAATTAAATGCATAAAGGCCTCAGGAAAATTCTTTGAGTATAGATTTTACTTACAATAAACAAATACTTATTTGCTTCTGACACATAAAACATCTGACAATATTCTGTATTACAGAACCAACATTTAAACAAATAGTGTTGTTTTTTTTTGTCGTTGCACTTGCTTTAGTTTGTTGGGTTTTTTTGTTTTTTTTTTTTAATTTGTTTTGTTATTTCAATACTGACTGAGAGAATAACATACGCACATATTCAAACATCCTTGCCTATTTGTTTATTTTTACAGACATTTCACAAGTAAGTTTAGAGAGAAGATGAAACGAACTATTGACACATCTTGGAGTTAACATATAGAATTAGAACTTACCAGATTTGGGGTAGGAAACCAAAAGGACATCATCTTCTCTAGCATCAAAAGCATCCAAGGAATTTAAAAGCTCTGGAGAAGACCTGGAGGTAAAGGAAATCCCCTTAAACTTGTGAATGAGTTCTGCCTCACTGAGGTTGGACATGTTTGCTTAAGCCTATGATTCCTGCAAATCAGATAGCAGTGAAATGACGAGAGGGTTTAAGAGTAACCTCTAGGTCAGATGGTTTGAAGTAACAAATTGAGGCCGGCAATACAGACCTCATGCTTATATAGTTTGCTGTGCATATTGAAATCTCTCACAGATATTGATTTTTCAAGTTAACTGATAAAGGCAACTGAAATATTAGAGGTCATTTGATAAATAACAGAAATGCAGTGTCATCAAAAATGCGTGTCGTCATTTATTAGCTTTCCAGAGAAGGAAAAGGAGTGATAGTGAAATTATATTAAATGTGGAAAATATCAGACTGATCATTTTATGTTGTCATACAATAGGATCAGTATGATTCAACAACTTATATAAGGGCTGCTCAGAAAGTAATGCCTCCTGTTTTTTGATATCCCACAACATCAGGAGTGGATGTTGGTGCAATAGCATCACAGGCTGAACCTCCTCATCAATATCTCTTCACATTTTGTTGCTGTGTGACAAATGGTAGCAGGGGGGCAGTCTGACAAAATGGTGTCTGACATGGAAGCCTGTATGAAGCAGAAAGTTGTCACTGAATTCTTCCATGAGAAAAAAAGTGCCACCTATTGCCATTCATTGACACTTGCTGAACGTTTAGGAGACCAACCAGGGGACGTGAGTGCAGTGACGAGGTGGGTGTTGCATTTCAGCAGTGGTGACAGCAGTAGTGGGTAACTTCCGCTGGTGCCAGTTTTTATGAATGCAGCATGCAGGCCTTTATTCATCACTGGCAAAAATGTATAGCTATTGGTGATGACTGTGCTGCAAAATAGTGTTTTGTAGCTGAGAATTTGCTGTATCAAATAGTGTTATTGTGCTCTTCATTGTAGTGTCCATGGAAATAAATAGGAGGTAACCTATGTACTGTATTGGAAGCAGTGTCTTGCTTTATGTGAATGAAATACTTTGGGTTCTCATTTTATCATGTATGCGGTGGCCTGTACTTTCGAAACTGTAAGTTGATTCCAAATGCTTCAGAGATGTCAAGGAACTAATTTTCTGAGCATTTCAGAATTTCAGCCTGACCTTAAAAACAGAGGTAATCCTGAGTCACAATCATTTTCTGAGCTGTCATATCTGTAAGAGGAGTAGGTTTTTATCTTGTATGTTTTATGACTAGGAATGGGTGAAGTTTTTTAAATCTTTCCACAGAAAATGCAGATTCATCAAAATAAAGGCACTTGCAAGAAAGATGTAGTTCTCAATTCACTGCCCATTATGAACTGTATTTTTTTTTTAAAGTTTGAATCTGTAGAAATCATCATGAGTGTTTTTCCACCTGAAAGCTCCATGTTTGTCCAAATTACCTTAAGAAATGTGAATGAATCACATGAAAATAAATGGCTCAAATCTGAATAAATGTATCTTAGGGTGTTTAATATTTCAAATTTCACTTTCATTGCCATGCATTAATCTTCTCTGGTGTGATGCCAGGACCTAAAGTCTTCAATTTTCTGGATTTCTTTTTGTGGTTTTGCAGTTTGTTTTCCCCTAAGTCTCAAAAATTTCCTGGAATAAGAAAGACAGTTGTAAACTGCCCCTCAATCATCTCTATGTTATTTTCATCAACCATTCTGTGACTTCACTATTCCCATTGAAAATCTCCTACAAGATATCCTGCTGAGGTCCTTCAGTGTATTTAACTGAATTTGAGAACCTGCATGTAAATCTTGGTCTTTTTTTTTCTTAAACAACCAAACCTTCAGAAATTTCCTGATCCTTGTTTTGTGATAAATAACTGTTTAGGTTTAATCATTGCTGCTGACTGCCATATGTACCAAGGATGAAATGGAGATGATGGGCATGGCCTTCCAAGGAACACTTGACCCATTGAAATTACAGACAAGGTGTAAGGAATGTTACCAAATTCCGCACATGCCTCTTTCTAATTAAATGTCCAGGGGGAAAAAAAAAAAGAAAAAAAAAGAAAAAAAAAACAACCACCAAAAAAACAGAATAAGAATGATTCCTTTTTCTTTCTTGGCAGTATTGCCAGCCTACCAGTCAAAGATAAGTCAGCAAGTCAAGAAGCCTATATATTCTCACCTGTTTTGCCAATAAACTGGTCTTAAACAGGTACAGCCTATAAAACATGCTTTGTATCATCAATAAAGTCAATCCTGCACGGCCAGACATGGGTCAGAATCATGTCAGTTATGCTCTGGAGATGTGTGCCCTACCACTCGGGATGAGAAGAGAGACAGGGAAACCTTTCAGGAGGTAATTAATGAATTGGTCATTGGGACATCTCTAGCTAGGTGCTTTGAATATGTACTCATATTTCTGAGGAAGATGGGCCACTGCATAATGTCCCAGCCCTTTCTACTGGAAAAATGAAAGGCATGAGAAACACATGGACATTGATACTTAGATAGAATTTGAAGGACCTCTCAGTGGTGACAAGCTCAATGTTTTTTCCTTGTTTCTTGATCTGAAGACCTAAGTTACTACTACTTCACACTTTATGGTCTAAATCTTGAAAATACATTTTCTGTCAACAGATTTCACTGTGAGTAATTCAGTGCACAAAATAATTTTGGAGGCATAATGAATTCTGTTTCTGTGCATTAGTCTGAACTTCTGAAAGATTTCCAAGGTTATTTTGCAGTCATACTTTACATGCAGTTAGTGTAGGTTAAGAGACTTATTGCCTTGACCTAGCAAAAATAAGCTCACTGTAAAATGTATTACTTATTTACTATGTCTTTTCCCTTTAATTTCTTCATATGTTTTTATTAAGCTCTGAGTCAGCACATTTGCCTAATCTAATCACTGGAGCCTAATTAATCATTTGTAAAGGAAATGACCAAGGTGTAAAACAGAAGCAATACAGTAGCATGGCAAATTCCAATTCTTTTACTTCATCTAAATTGCTTCTTATACTAGCTTTTTTTTTAAAATCCATGAAAATCCACAGGGAAATCAGTGCTCCTTAACAAATCTTGCCTATGCTTAAAAATAAGGCCTATTCTGGGAAGAGTACTCTCAAAAAGAGAGTACTCAGCACTTTGCAGGATTGCACGCAAAATTCTGCTTTTATGTTAATGCAACAGAGAGTGGGTTTGAAAAATATGAAACCAAGTTCTCCCTCCAACTTTCACTGTCTCTTTAGTCTGTATTAAAACACAAAATATAGACTACAGCTGACACATTTGGAGCCAGATGAACAAGGCATGGCAAGCTAGTACTAAAAACTTCCTGTGTCTTTTGCATAACCTCCACAGACTCTGAATAACTTCTCTTAACTGAGCATTGTTTTTGTCCTGTTCTTTGGCACTGCTGTCAATGATGGAGCACACATTTTATCAGCAGGGTTTCACAGAGAACTGCTTTCTTTATAGCAGTCTTGAATCTGGAGTTTGAGGAAAATACGGCTTGGTAGGTGAACACTGCACTCCTGGGCTGCTTCTGCCTCTGTATCAGACTTACTTTACGCCATCTGTATCCTTGTTCTGGTGAGTGACTTCATTCCATTTTCTTGAACAACACAAAAATTGAGCTGCTTCTACCTCGTCACCTTCACATCAAGCTCACCATTCTCTTTCCAGTTTGATGAAAAGCAGCAGCATTTTCATCTCCTTTAATTTCAGATCTCTCTACTGAGGCTAGTCACAACATCGATCCCCTTCAAATACATCTCAGGTGGTAGTACTGAGGGAAATAAGTGATGTTGTCAAAAATACGCAGGTGAAATCAATTGTGTTGGTTACCTAACCTAAAGCCATGCAATACAATATTGTCATTTTGATGAATGAATGGAGAGGCAGAAGAGACTTTGGCAATCGATGCACTTTGAGTTGTTCCCAGCTGTCAGGTGATGTGACTTAGTCAAAACTATTTCATCCACAGACATTTCATTACTTTGGATTTCGAAATGCAGATCTTCTGCTCAGTATGCTTTCTTGCAGTTCCTGGACTCTTCCATGTGGGCTGAAAAGACCTCTCTTCACTTCTCTGTGGATCAGTGCTAGATACATACTACGATTTCACAGCTCTGATTTCAAAAGTTTGCTATCTGTAACAATTACATCCACGTTTAGGTATAGTATGAAGAGGGTCAATGTGCAGAGTCATATTCTTTTACAGCAGGTCAGATTATAAACTTCCATGACCTCATTAGATCCTTTTCACAACACATCATTGCCCAAGTATATTTTGTGCCAGCTGATACAGCTAATCATAATATTGCAGAGCTGTGCTCTTTGGAGAGGGGCAGATCTTGTAGGTAAATGTCATGGCTGAGAGGACTGTCACAGAACCATAGAATGGCTTGAGTTGGAAGGTATCTCAAAGATCATCCAGTACCAAGTCCTCCACTGTGGGCAGGGTTGCCAACCACTAAATCACGCACTAGATCAGGTTGCCCAGGGCTCCATCCAGCCTCACCTCCAGGACTGGGGCGACTGCAATTTCTCCAGGCAGCCTATACCAGAACCTTACCACACTCAGTTAAAAATTTTCTGATCTCTGAAGTCTTTTAACTTCTAGAATAAAGTTGAATGATCTTATATTACTACTAACTATATCAGAAAAGCTATGATCTGACTGAAATAAAGCATTTTCCCCTTTTTACCTGGATAGAAAATCAGAATCTGATCCAAACAAATGAAACTGACAACGTCTAGAGACTGCTAGGCTAACATTTGCACCAAATTTTTAATTTGTGGATCCACATTAAGATCTCCTAAATATCATTCAGGTCTCTAGGCTTAATATTTCACATTGACTCTGTTTTCTGAGTCACCTTGCCAAAAGATATCAGTTAATGTGATTAAGGTGTACTGTGAGGTGATTTATTAGTTCATTTTTAAAATTCAATTTGACTTAATAGGTTTCACATCTTATCAAGTCATAGCCAGCTTCAGTAACTTCTATTCACAACAATAGCATCTTTATTAACTGTGTAATTTCTTCAAGTGAGCTGTAATCATCCTACTTTTTCAAAATTCTCTTATCCTGTCAGCTTAGTAATAACATCATGAGCAATTTTATTTTTCTCTTAAGAAAAGAAAATGTTTTTGAAGATCAACAGGTTAAACATAAATTTGAGCAAATTAGTGCCAGTGTTACAGATCTTGAATTCCAGCTGCTTTCCACAAAATTGCCCTCAATTTCCTGCATTTACAGATCATTATTTCTCATACTTGTACTATCCTGTTATTATTGTAGAAAAAGAAGAAAAGGGAGCTGGATGAGGGTTAAAAAGAAAAGTTATTGGAAGAAAAAGAATGCAGAGATCCTTTCTGCACAATCAATTGCAGTCTCTTTTCCAACATGATCTTTTATGTAAAATAAAATAAAGACAGTAAATGCAAATATCAATATCCAGACTCAGATTTCTCCAAGGTTTCAAGAATAGCTAGTCTTTGGCTCAAATCCATATATTTATTTTAAAAGTGTTTCTTCCTGTTTTACTTGTGCAGAAAATGGAAGATTCAGAACATGCAATGCAATACTGATTTGAATGGGAACAGCATGTTTATGCATGAATTAATGAATCTGGCTTTTTCATTTTGAGGTCTGGCTGATGAAAAATTACTGTGCAGCATGGAAATAAAAACACTTCATGTAACAAGCTGCAAGAATACAAAAATGAAATATTTATGTGTACAGCCTCTTTAAAAGTGAATGCAGAAGTCACACATATGGAAGATACGGGTTTAAAATGTGAAAATGAGTGTATGAATATGTGAAATGAATACATGTAAATGTAATCTGGACTTTCTTTTATTCATAATAGCAGATAGATCTTCAAATGCCTGTTTATGATTTGTGCTAACATCTTACAAACTTGTTAGGCCCATTCATTTTCTTTAGGCTTATAAAGTTATTTATCCTGCTTAGTGAAAGATTTGCCATCAATGTTCTGCCATTTTTGTCAGACACCACAATAAGCAACGACTGCATCACTTTCATTTGATGTATATATATCAAAATCTTCAAATGTTTTTTCCGTTACTTCTGTTGCTCTTTTGGTAAAACATGAAAAAGAGGTGTAACAGAAAAACAGTGAAGTCAGCCAAGAGGAAGCATTTTAATGCAGAATTAATGCTTAGTATTCTTGAAGCACAAGTCTAGAGATGTATTTTTGTGCTAAGCAGTAAGCCACAGGCTGTTTTTAAATGAGTAGATAACATTTTGATTGATGCGAATTATTTTCTGAATAACTGCAGATCAGATTTATGGTATTTATTTATTCACTTGCTGAACAGCAGCCAGTTTTACTATTAAGGAAATTTTTACTGACTAGCAACAAACAGATCTTAGTCTAGCAAAGATCCCTTATTTTATAAATACATAAATTACAGGGTGGTAAACAGCAGTGCTTGTATGCTCTTCCTAGTCACTTTCAGTTTTGAACTCTACAATGCAAAGATCCTGATTTTAGATAATAATATAAATATTGAATTTGTTCATTGTAAAATTCATAAAATTAGAGCAAAATGTGCTATTACTTTCTGTAGGTACAACTTTGGTCAGTGCCTCTCAGATATTGTCAGATGTATCAGCAGGCATTCTGGTAGCTAACGGAGAAGCTGGAATTTCTTCTTCTACTCTGATGTCCTCTCAGCATGTACTCCTTTCCTCCTACTTTCCTTTCCAGCCCTTCTCTCACCACTCCCTTGTGGATGTGCACTATCGATCTAACTGTGCCACAAAGACAGTGAGAAATCTGATTTGTACTGACACTTTTTGCTTCTCTATTGGCACATCACAGCCAGCAGTTTATTAGAGAACATCAAATCAGGCCCTTACCTGCAGTTTCATCTCTCCTTCTGCTGACATCATCTCTCTGCCTTCACTCAACACCTCTGAAAGATAAAAGAGCCTGTACTCTCTCTTGAGAGAGGAAATGAGAGGTGCAAGACTCAGATATACAAGAAAATGATAGCTTACATGGAGGTCTTGGAGAGGTGCTCAAGACTGAGGTTAAGGCCATGCTCTAACTTATGTATGAGTGGGTTCAGGGTAGCGGATGGATTTCCTCAGACTCGAGGCCAATTTCCCACACTCAGGCTGTGTGTTCTTCTCTACATCAGCATGCATGCTGTCAGCAATGTAAGAGAATCGGTCTCTCTCCTTTCTAGCTAGATTTCTGAAGAGCAGGACAGGAGAATAGATTAGCCACGGCTCCACTGGGAGAGAAGTTTCCAGTCTCTTTCTTCCACCTGAGACCCTCAGCTCATACCAGATCCCCCTTCCACACCCACCAGCATCTTTCCTTCACTTTTACCTCTTCATTAACCTCACTTGTACCTCTTCACTTCTACTTTCTGTCTCCAGCTACCTGCAGTCCTTACAATCCTCTGCTACTCTTCTCTTCAACCCTTTGCCAATAGAAGGTGCTATTTTTATTCTTTATAAAGTTCTTTAAATTTCCCATAGTTGAAAGCATCTGTACTTGACAGCATTTCTCTTTCATAATGCTGATAAAGACTGCTTGTGGCATTGTTTTTTTCCCATTTCTTCCTATCACGTTCAAGTGAATATCGTTCAAGTGTAGTTTGGGTGTTACAGCATCACAGGCAGGATGGCTTTGTTCTTGAAAGAAACAAGATATTTTTAGATTTGTTTCTCATGCAGAAACTAACCCTGCAATTTGGGTTGATTATTTGAAATGTATCACCTAAATTCTGACATAACCAGTAGACAATCAAACCAAACCACAGCAGAATCTTAAATTAATTTGCAGTATTACAAATGATTTGCTATACTGGACATATTAATAAATCAAAACAGAAAGCAGCCATGCAACAAGAAGAATAATATTCTTACTAGTGATCTCTTCAGCAGTTACAGGAGCATCAAATCCATAATCTACTAACAATAAAATTATTTGCAGCATCAGTAATGCGTGCAAGAAAGAACCAAAATGCTGTCAGAAACGTATTTGCAACTTGTGGGTGGTATGTACACAAAATCCCAGAAGTACATAATATTCTCTGAATGTCCATTCCAGCTCCTTACACCTAGTGGGACAAACTCTCCACTCACATCTGCTTCTACAACCCTCTTATCCTCTTATGGCCCATTGTTCTAAACGAACCAGAGAAAAAAAGGAAGTCAAATGAGCATCTAAACAACCCTATTTCTATGGATTTGCCACAGGTCTCATATTAAAGTAGTTTCTGGAGGATGCTGCAGCTGCTACCTAGAAGATCAATCACTTGAGTTTCATTAGATTTGATAGCTATAAATGCTTCTGGATTCAGAATCTGGTAGGCTTGGATTAGTCTTCTTAAAAGTGAAGTCACACAACAGTGTAGGCTTAGGGTAATTGTCCTAGTCAGGACTTATAGAAGGTTAAGAGAACAAGCTTTCATGTTTGGGTGACTGTATTTGGAATATAAAAGTAATAAAGAAAATGCTGCTGAATCTTGGAAAGTAAAAATGCAAGTGTCTATGTAACAGAAACATCTGGGAAAGATGAATGTCTGGGGTTAACTACAATTAAGAAGAAGAAAGAGCCTAATCAGACAGATAGATTACACTAAAGAGTGCTAAGTCTTTATTTTTTTTTTTACCATCACTCTCTGCCTCTGCTCTGTCTACTGACACAGTGCTTTCTGAAGTTACTGTCTTCATAATGTGTACAGTGGGTAACACCATAGGATTCCAACTGCAATTGGAGCTGCCATGTGCAGCTGTGATACATGAATGTAAACCTGACAGAGGAGTGAGGAGATGTATTTGGAAAAAGGAGAGCCAGCAGTGGTAGGCAGGAAGATTGCCTATGGCAGGCAGCATGCTCAGAGGGTTTGAAAGATGCCATGAAAGCAAAAATTCTGAGAATTGCTCAGCTTTAGCCATAGGGGGTGCAATGTCAATGATATGAGGGAAGACAAATATATGGTTCCCATTAACTTTACTGAAATACATGCAGCTAAGCCCCTCAAGGGGAGCTCCAACAGCTGGATCTAACCATGCAGATAATTTACTCTGTCTGTTTTCATGTACTTCTGTTTGGTTGACCTGCTAGAAATTTCTAATTGAAACATCAGCTTTATAAGTAGATGGAGCACATGTGTGCACGAAAGTCAGCTGTGTTATTATTCTTTCCAGTGGGAATAAGTCACTGCAAGCCAAGGAATTACAACAGGGAGGAGTTATCCCTGTAGCAGTTAAAATCTCTATTTATACAGCTGTTTCAGATAGCTGCACATTATGTAAAATTTCATGCTGACTGTGGTGGTGACGTAGAGAGGAATTAAAAGAACAATATGGGATATTTAGCTGTTTCTATAGTCACAGGAACTAAAGCACGCTAAGATTTTTATCCATTTTAAAATATAGTGAAGTCCAAATTATAAATAGGAGTCCATCTCCAGAGCTGTCAAAACAACTGCAGTAAATTAAACAGCACCAATACATTCTTTCTGAACATAGGAGTATTTATATTTCTGGCAAAAATGTAACTTGGTCTGTGTTTTTCACATTTTGGGATTCTATCACTGTAGTAGTTTGGGGGAGAAATATATTGATTCCATAATCTGTTATTGGAAAAGGGCCATTTTCAATTGAAGAGAAAATAAGGTTCTTCTCCTCATTTTCAGTTATTCACTATAAAGCAAAAAATGTGGGATACTTTTGATTCATTTACACATCAGTTCAGCAAACCCAAGTGGTTTTCTCAAAGATTGATCATTATGAGAAGACCTCTTTATCCCCTCTGAGTTACTGACTGTACCAGTTCTCTGAAGTGGAATGGCTTTCTTTTTGAGACACACTGACAGAGAAGTAAGTATCTGCAGTGACAGTGTGGCTGCTCAGCCTTGTGAAGGGACTGGAAAGCAATCAGAGATGGTGTTCCACAGTAAAGACAATTTCTCAGTGTCACAGTCACAGTGTCACAGTGTCAACAGAGGAAATACCCCAGCAAGTGGAGAACAGACTCTGCCCCCCTACCTCTTGCTGTTGTGTTTTGTAATTCCTTCTAGTGCCCTCAGGGCAGCTAAAAGGGTTTCTCGACTCTTCATATCTATGATACTGTTCAGGCAGCTCATCTGTGTGTCACAGATACTGATCGAAACCAGCCAAACCAAGCTGACAGTGAGTTTGACTCTGGCAGACCTTGGACCGTTTTCTTCAGGATACCATCAGTCTCTAACATTGACTGTGAAATTCTAACCAAGATTATGGCTACATAGATCAAGGATCTGGGGGCTTTACTCGTCTGAGTAGGTATTGCCATCAACAACAAATGACCTAGCTACTGAAGCTTGTCAAAAGAAAATGAAAATGTATGTTCCAGGGAGGGGTTAATAGATCTCAATATTCATCAAAACAGTATCATCAGCTTACAATTTCCATGTAGCCCCTGGAAGTAGAGAACAATACCATCCTCTGGCAATATTTTTTCTGCCAAAACACTGTAGAGAGTTTCCTGCATTGGGATAATATCTTAATGATTTACATCTAGTAGATCATGAACCCAGAGAAGAAATACATATATGCCTATTCTGGGTAGACTGGGTACAGGGTGAAGTAAATAGTATAAAAAAAATATTGATTCATGAACAGGAAATCTTACCCGCTTGCTCACGTCTCACTGCTGCACTTTCAACTGCTCCTTGAAACCTTTATTTTACCTTGTGCAGAAGAAATATCTTGCCTGTATGAGAGAACACTGAAGATGCCGTCCTGAAAAACAAATATCACAGTTACAAAAACAGCCAACAGTTGGGAAAATACAGTCTCTGAACCAGATTACTATGAGAGTAGTTAGGATAGTTGCACAGAAGAGGGAGAAAGAAAAAAAAAAAAAAAAAAAAAAAAAAAAAAAAAAAGAAGTGTGATACGAAAAAATGGAAAGTAGAATAAAATATTCAAAAATATGTAAGCAAAAAGAGGTCATCCAAAATGGTTGATGTGAAAGAAGGGTAGAAATGCAAGACTTGACCTAGCTGTGTGAGCTTACTTCTCCGGTGTGAGTGGGCGGATGGATGCAGAAGCACTGCAACAGAAAAGCCAGCCAGCATCTGCAGAAAAGCAGGTGATGCTTTAAAAGGAGCTTTTACCTCTATCAGCCACGTCAGAAGCGTGGCTGTACATTATGCAGAGTAGTAAAGCAATTTTAATAATGCCTTAGTGAAACTGCTGTAGCTAAGAAGTATTGATAACACCAATGGATTATATAAATTCTTTTAAATGATCATTGCCATGTAGACTGAAATATCAATGACCCTAAAATAAGAATGTGTATAGAGGGAACTCTTAAAGACTGTAGAGTTTTACAGAGTGTGAGCACATGATGAAGCCAGCAGTCCCAAGGCTGTAGACAGACATTCAGGGTGGCTGATTACTCATGACTACAGGAATAGGACTATGAGAGGAACTGATTTTAAGACCAGTAAAATAAATAACCCTGTAATGTAGAGTTATGTTTATGTTAGTGAAGCTGTTAATAATGTTAGCAGGATGTTACATCCCAAAGGTTGTTGAAGGAGAACAAGAATCTTGTGAATAATTGTGTATGCATCTAAAGCATATCAAGATGAATTATCTATGCCCATAACAGATTCTTTTGAACAAAGACATCTTTAAAAGTATCCAAAAGCTTCAACAACTTCAAGTTGTGCATGCACCAGCACTTCAGAATCAGGTGTACAGAAGTGATCACTGAGGTACCCTGCAGTGGTCTGTATGTGTTACCTTACTCAAGGGAAAACATACGTCTACTGTGTTTGTTTCAGCCAGTAACCTGCTCTAGAAGTTCAGCTGTAGTTTGTCTGTAGTGGTATGGACTAGTAGCAAAGAGAAGGTTTCAGAGGTGATGAACTAGTTCTTTGGGAAGATTCAGTTTCCTATTAAGGAATCAATCTGTAGTTGTGATGCTGTCTGAACTCCTTCCATTCTGATGTCTGGATCAAGGTGGAAGTTAGGACATTGGGCTTGATGGCCTGATGTAGCATTGAAAGGAGGCCCATCACATGTGGTGTTTATTTGGAGCCTGATTCAGCCTTGCCTATTTTGATAAGCAAATGTTAGCTCACACAGGCTGAGAATTTATAGCTCCAAAGCTTACTCTGAGCTAACTTCCAGGGTGGACTCTGAAGCTGCTCTCAAAGACCTAGAGGTATTTACAACAAAACATAGGGTCTGGAGGAGAAAGCCAACACAAAAAAATATAAAATAAGTTGGAAGAAGTTTCTCCAAAATCAATATACTTGTGACTTTTTTTTTGTTGTTGTTGTGTCAATATAATTGCATCAGCCCCAGCTACTGCGAAATAATGTAAAGCCTACCCAAGCAATTTTTCTTCAGGACCCCCAGAGGCATAAACACTACATTCTTCCCATGGCTGTACAGAAACTCAATATTTTAATTTGAGAGAGTATTACAGTTTTCAAAGCAAATTGTAGAGGAAGAAAAATATATTTCAGCTCTGTATGACAACCCCCACAGCCTGTTTCAGACAAAGGCTGTAAACTCTTTGTTTACAGTTACCATTTTTTGATTCACGTATTTGAGGGACAGGACAAACTTATTTTTGCTCCATCTGCTATTCGAATGAGGAATTCTGGCAAGCTGAACTAAGCTACAGACTGCCTCGGATCTTTGAGTGCTGACATTAGATTTCTCCCTATACAGTCTTTACTCCTCCTCTTTGGTTAAACATAATTCTTACTCTAGCAGACACCTCTTTATTTTTTTCAATGCTTCTTTCTATCCTTGGCACTACTAACATGTATAGCAGGTTTGCTCTGATCCATGCAATGTATTCCCCAAAGCTTTTATTTCTTAACTGTGGTCTCCCTCCACCCAGGGTATGTGGTATGTATACCCAGAAAGAGAATAAATCACCTTTTCACTGGCAGCCTTCCCCCCAGGAACCTTCTTATCACATCTGTTCATAGTGCATTCACCCCTAGGATCCATCTCAGCAGACAAAGAGGCATGCAGGATCCATGCATCCTAGGACAGCTGGGTGCTGCCTGTTTCTCTATGTGTCTCAATACTGCACTTAATTCACAGCATACCTTCCCTTTCCAATATATGCAGGCTTTCAGGTTTATCACCTGGCTCACGCTGTCGCAACACAGAGACCAAGAAAAGAGCCTAGAGTAACTTTGAGGAACAACTGCCTAATGGGTTAGTGACATATCATGAATTCTAACACATATTTTCATCAGGTGAGATGGATTTTTTTATCTCATATCTTTCTGAATGCCCAATTTTATTCCTGTCCTTGTACAAAGGTTCCTTCTCACAAATGTACACTGGACTAATGCCACTGATTGATACTACTGACAAAGGAAGAACAAATAAGGATCAGGTCACTTAAATTATTCCATCTGGCATCCACAATCATAAACATGCATATAGTATGCTGCTGATTGCCCAGTGATCTGCATGGCCTTATTCTTTCCCAAGCTATATGCCTCTGAGAAACACCTCTTTCAGAAAGCACAACTCGGCTCAGGAGAGTGAATAACAAGTTTCTCTCACTAGAGCCCACCAGCAGAAACAGCGAGGTTTGGCTGTTGCAAACATGTTGTCTTGCCATGGCTGCTCCTGACAACAAAGCTTAATGATTTTCTGAGTGTTCTCCCCTTAGGAAAACTCCGTGGCTGCCCTCATCGCAGATAACTGAAGAGATGGTGAACCTCACTGCTTGTACTGTGGGGCATCCAGCAAGTGCTGGAGACATTGAAAATATTTCTATTTCATTTCTGTCTTTCTTCTTCAAAGAAAGAAATGGTACCCAGAGACACTTAAGATTTTAGTAGAAAATCCACTGAGCATTGAAAGAATTTATTCAATTTCTCTTCTGTGAGATTTCTAAGCAAAATAATATTAAATTTCATTTTGACAACATATTGCAGGCAGTGGGTTGTTTACTGGACAAATTTTCAGGACTCTCATTTCAGTTCTTAATTCAGCAATTGTGTGTTGACAATGGCCTTGTTCCTGTTCGTGCAGCAGAGGTGAAACAGGGAAATTGATGATGACCTCCTTTGCGATCTGGAGTCAAAAGACGTCACTGAAGGATCAAATATTATTCTCCTCAGAGCAGTGAGTTAATAGCAAATTATTACATTTTTTCACATACCAATAAAGTTGAATTTGAGCATTTTATTTCAGAGGTAGAATTTTGTTTGATGGCGTCCATGTGAGAGAGCTTTGCAGTTCTAGCTCCCTTCTCTGTTTCTAACTCCTGTAGACAGAAGGCTGTGTGTGTTTGAACTAGATGTAGGATTGATCCGGTAACACAGATTAAAATTCTAACAAAATAATCAAGTGGAGGGAAGAGAAAGTAGAAAAAAAAAAAAAAAGGAGCCTGAAACTGCTTTTAACTACTTGTCATGTTTATGTTGCCTTGCATGGCTCAGTCTTCAGTAATCCAAAAGATAGTCCTGCTATTTGTCCTCTTGTCCATATGCGTTCTGCACTGCACATTAAACCCCGATATCGGGTTGCTCATCTAAAACCTAGTACCTGAAAGAGTGGTTACAACCCACACCACTGGAGTATATGTTTTCATCTGATCTGTGTGCCTAGACCATATGTGTTTCTGTGCACTGGAAGATTCCGAATTCTCTGGAAATGCATCCAGATTTGCATAAGCAGATTAGGAGAGTAAACACAAGTTGCTAGTTTAAGGGGCAGCCTAGTTCAGTGAAAGCAGCACCTTCATGTCAATTTAAGCAGCTGCATGGGATACCTGTCTCCAAATGTCACTCTGGTTAACACAGGCTGAGTCACATCCAGCATGGTCTTACTTACTTTGGAAAACCTTATGCACAAGGAAAATGTTTGTTAGGATCTCAGTGACCCAGTTTTTTTGATGTCCTGGTAAGGATGGATTTATTTAACATAAATCAGTTACCAAAATATAATTTTTTCATTAAAACCAGGCTAAGGTAAGAAGAAACCATAGTATATATGAAAGGCAGACAGCACAGATTGCAAATGCTTCTGAAAACAAGGAACAAACAGCCATTTGCATTGGCATTCATCTTACCCAACTTTAGTGTCCTCCCTGGAGGACCTATGAGCCTGCTTGCTAAGCTTCCTGTGAGATAATGGGGAGCTGGTCTACAGAGCATGCACAGAGGGAGGCTGATGTGCTCGCTCAGCTCACTTTGTCCAGGCAAGACATAAGCATTTCACTATGCAGCTTGCAAAAGTAAGAAGTCAACAAGAGTCTGAGATGAACTGTGCCCTAGAAATGTTGATTTATGCTTGCTGAACATAATGTGGATTTGGGGAACAGTCCAGACTGTCACAGAAAACTGTTGGGTCAAGTAATTATAGCAAGGCCTTACCACTGAGTGAGGAAACATTTGAATAATGCAGTGAAGCCTTTTTAGGCTTTGTAATTTAATTATTCCCAAGAAGAACATACAGCTGTACTTCATATAGACATAGGATTTCACATAAGTGGTGTATTACCATGAAAAGACACAAGTAGGCAGTCATTGAGGGCAATATGAAGTCCTCAGCCACATCTTCAGCAAATATTGTGACAGAGAATATTTTGTGAGATGCAGTCTGGGTGATATCTCATGCCACAAGAGAGCTTCTAGCTGTAAATCCTGCAAACAGAGGCTTGTTTTCTAAACAGAGCTCAGTGCAAGGTCCTGGCCTGAAGGCATTTTGTGATGGCAGATCATTAAGCATATGTCTTTCCAGCTGACTGCTAAAGAGCGTTTTGAACTAACCTGGGTGTGTACCAAATGCTTTCTTGTTGTTTTTTAATTGGCTAATTTGACAGAAAAAAGGAACAAATAATGCACACCCAATCATTTTAGATAAATTTGCTCAAAAGATTTAATCTAACTCCTGTCTCTGGAGTCATTGAAAGGATTCTGATCTGTTATTCTTGGACAATGCTGAATGATATCTTCTGATAACAGAAGATCCCATGGATCAGGAGGAATAATTGCCATCATTTAAGCACAAGTTTTAAGTGGAGCAAGGACTCAAAGGAAACAGGAATGATTCGTTGAGGTGGTTGCAACAGTGGCAGAGGAGGAAATGCATCAAACTAATCTGTAGGAAATCTGGCATCATCAAGCATGCTCTCTTGTTTGTTTCAATTTGCAGATCACTGGGGTGAAAAAGTGACATTGCTAGTGTCAAAAAAAAAGTTAAATTCATTAAGAGGAGCCCTGGCAGTGAACCTGCATCTGCTCTAATTTCCTTTTACTGGAAATGAATTCCCCAAAGACATCAGTTAGCCATGTTGTTATAAAATAAGCCCGTAGATCAGGGTTTTACGCTTCTGTCTTCTACTTAACAAGCTAAAAATCCTTGAAAATTTTTCCTTACTAGTCTTCAGATGTGAGCAAGTAGTGGTTAGTGGCATTATTTTTACCATAAATGAAAATAAATAAAAAGACTGATAGTGGTGCTTAAGGCATAACAGTAAGAACTTAAATTTTAGATACTAATTTGCTTCAGAGTTTCCAAAGTGAAAAAAAAGGGTGTGAAGCAGTAAAGAATAGCTACATCAATTAAATCTGTGTTTTTGTACAATATCTGGGCATTGAATTTAATATTGGAATTCTGTATCTGGGTGTATATGAAACTATATCTTATTTCTATTGTTTATTTAAGAAGGAGTCATTCAGTGTGCGCTGAAGGGCTGTGAGCAGCCACATTTTAATTTCTGCTCCAGGGCTAAAGAAACATAACCTTACCTTTCAGAATTCTTACATGATTGCTCATTGAAACTATTAATTAGTTTCCTGCAAATACACTGCCTTGAAAATTCTGGGGAAAACTTGTTATCTGGACTGTGTATTAGTTTTCCACTTCTCCAGTTAAAAATAAGACACTCCAGGATTTCTGGCTTGAACTCCAGCTGAGCATCCATCCATACCTCATGTTGTCTTTACCACAATCTAGCACAGTGGAAGAGTACAAAATTAGTGACATATTCCTTTCTCAAACAGAACTGCATTCCTTAAAAAGTTTGTTGATGTCTCGAAGAAATAAAAGGCAACCAACAGGAATACATTTACAAAAGTAGGACCAGTTCCATGGAAGACAGATACATGGATCAAATAAGAAATCATGTTCCCCAATCCTAAAATCAACAGTGTTATGCAGTAAACAGGTCTGTTTGCCCACTGTGGGCTAATGAAATTTTTAGTCATTAGTAGAGAATGAAGGATCCCATCTAGGAAAGCAATCAACTTGCTATCAGAAATCCAAGGTCTAAAACTCTGAGATCACTTGAGATGTAAGCAAACACTGCCCATATGCTATATGTAACAAAATTGATTTTACTTTAAAATTTTTTTTTTATTAAAATATAAAAAAAATTAGAGAAACAAAAACAGAATTAGCGGGATATTTGACCTTGTTTTTGTGAAACTAATGCATTGCTTTCTGGTTTTATGGAAGCGGTTGCAATTCTTAATCACTTCTCAAGATGTTTATCAGATTTTTGATGAAATCTTACTCTTCCTACTCTTATCTTTGGAAACAGTTGTTCAAAAATGTACATATTGCCAAAAAGTGATGACACGAATAAGGTGTGATTGTGAAACAAAGGATATTTTTCTCTGGTAATTTATTTATATCAATTAAAAAAAAAAAAAAAAAAAAGGGGGATGATGCTTTCAGCAGTCTTGAAACCTATTCTCATATCCCTTTATTAAACCAGAAAGCAAGGCTATATATTTCTCATTGTTCACAGGACTGTGTTTAACAAATGCATAAAACTGTTTTCCACACCTTGAGTCAGCACTGCACTCCTTGTCATTGTTTCAGCCCAGACAGTGCTTATTGCACACCGATGTTTGGCTGCTGCTGAGCAATACACACATGGCTGAGGCTAGGCCGGGCTGCTTGGTAGGTCAGAGCCACGTCCATGATTGTGCAGAGCAGGGGGCAGCCATAGGATGGGTTGTGCTTCTCCTTATGCGGCCTACAGGCTGCAGCTTGCACATCCCTGCCCTAAGCCATCTGTTTCATGTGTTTAGCAGGGTAGGGTATATATCCCACTCTAAATTCAGGCAAACGCACTGTGGTCTCTGATACTATGATCTTTGCATATATACATGTGTGCATTTTGGTTATTTATTGGGACATCAGATTCGTTGCACATTCTGTACGTGTTCCCAGGAGGGATGGCACTACCTGTGATACTGCTCACTAAGTAGATAATCAGTTGTGGCTTGGTAGAGGAGAAAGAGAACACCAATTTCTGAGAGGATAAATCAGAAAAGTCATGGAAAGGCAGAGAACTCACACTTCCACTCACTATAACTTGAATTTATAGAAGAAAGCAAGAAGGATTGTCGTGGAAATCCCACTACTCACTTCATTCCAGAACAGAAGCATATGAAGTACTGGGACATGTGGAAGATGTCAGACTGATGGGGAAAAAAAAGATTATTTTTCTTTTTCTAAACTGCTGCTCCTGGGTTGAGGATCTTTTCAATGTTGTTGAAAGCTTTATAAGTTTACAATTCTGTTCATCACCACATCCAAAAATAATCCTCTGCTCTGGAAGCCATTTGTCTTACTGGGAGGATGGAAACATTGACCTGGTTCTGTGGAAATGGAGACAGCAAGTTTTTCTCTGTGGATGCATTACATTTCATTCATTCGGAGGGAAACACACAATGATTCTTTGAGATGCACGCTTTATAAAGGAAGATCTTAAAACTCTTAATATAAGATGAAATGCAACGCTTCCATGGAAGGAGGGATCATAATTGAAGTGTTTAGGCTGACCTTTCATTTTAATATGTATTTCTTCCTAGAGGAGCTGCATCACTCGCCTCAAACAGCCAAGAGGTGTCCACATTAAAAAAATTACATTTTCTTGGCTGGCAGTATCCTGCTACAGTCCTCTGACTGATGTAACAGTGTAAGCTCTTCTCCAGTGAAAATATATTCTAACTTCAGATACACAACACAGGCAGGACTAAATTGGACGAACATATGTTTCTTTGAAGGCTGTTTGCTAACAGTAATTGCTTTTACTTCCAATAAATTTGTTGGGAGCTCCTCTAGCACTTATCTGGCAGAGCTATAAGGAAAGTAAAAAATGACATTCAGAGATAAGTCTTTCAAAAACAGTATGAAATCTATCGAGTAAATTAGTCAATAGTTCAAGAATTATTAGGCTCAAAGCTGATGTCAGGGAATCTGTGCTGCTGTTTTTTCACACTAAGAAGACAGGTAAGACAGATCAGCATCAAAACAGAGAGGTCCCAGACAAATCAAAGCTGATTTTAATGAACGTTTTTTTTTTTTTACTTTTGGATCCAAGTTTTCTGTGATTCAGGAATATCTTTGATAATTTACCTCTGGAAATTTCCCAGAACAAAGCCACAGTCAG
Organism: Centrocercus urophasianus; assembly: GCF_019232065.1. Classification (NCBI taxonomy): domain Eukaryota; kingdom Metazoa; phylum Chordata; class Aves; order Galliformes; family Phasianidae; genus Centrocercus; species Centrocercus urophasianus. The sequence goes on along the minus strand of NW_024885088.1, from coordinate 2,258,224 downwards.
GTTTAAGCCTGGGGCATATTGTGGGTCTATCCTCCTCCTGATTCCTTCCACTTGCTTTAAATTCACAGAACGTAAATGGCCCACAACAGCCCGTCCTTTAAATATAAAAATATCTTGCACACACAGTATTTCTGACATCTAGAAGACTGCCTTAATTACAAGGGCAGTCACTGGGAGGCAGCCAGGCCTGACTGGAGGAAGATGAGGACTTCTGTCTTATTTTCAGCTTTACCTCTTCTGTCCTCACACTCACCTGACATTTCACCAACTAATAGACATGAGAGGTCTAGTCCTTCAGCACAGATGTCCTCCATCATGGTCTGCACCAGCCTTGCAGAGAGCAACTAATTTGAAAAGCTTTTTGAAAGAACACAGGTTGTAAAAGCATCCAATGGCCAGAATTTAAAATTCAAATGATAAGTTAATACTATTCAGTAAGGCAGGCAAATACAGATGCTAGCTAAAAGGAAATATTCACCCCCCACCTCCCCCCCACTCTCCCCCACCCCCATCCCCCCCAATCCTTAAATTGTGATATGATGATTTTTTAAAAGCACATTTTAATTTAAATTAAGTTTGTTGAAGTGCACAGCATGAGGGATTACATGTATATAGCTGAAAACACCAATGGAAAGTCCTTATATCAGCACATATAACGAGACAAATGTGGTGCATGATAATATGATTCACATAGGATGCCTCCCCTTCTCTTATTCTTCTGCAGAAGTGGGAGGGTGTAGTTCCTGGAACTGTGGTTTAGGAAACAGACAGTGTGGAAATCTACATCCATGTGAAATTCTGGGAAACTAGTGTCTGGTTTTAGATGCTGCAATGTTTTCAGACAAATTAGAGTACTGTCACCTGAAAGCCATAGATTTTCCTCTGTGTTTGGCAATCTCTGTGAGCAGTTTCCATGAAGAAGCAGGGTCGGCTTACTGCTATCAGCCACTGGCAGGGACCTCGACCTTTCTGCATGAACCAGCCACATCACAACTGAGATACGAAAGATCACAGTATTTCCTCTGCTTCAGGCCTCTTATATATTTTGTGGTATATAGTGTTTAAAAACACTGAAGTCAAGAGATTATATCCTAAGGGTAGAATACAGAGGTATGTAGTTTAATGAGGGAAGGAAACAAGTGATCGTAAATTACAGAAAACTCTGCTGAGTTGTGGGTGATATGTATGTACAGAAAAAGTAACATGCTTGCAAATCTCTGTTATCATTCATCAACAGAGAAATGAACTCTTTTTTCTACTGCCATTTGACGTATGTAACTCAGTTATAAAAGCACTAGCTGATGTCTCCATAGAATGGCTTTTTCAAGTTGGAATTTCTATCTGTGCTCCCAAGAAAAGCAACCTCAGCATCATTTTTCAGACTAATGGAAAATGAAAAAAGTTAATATGATGCATCCCTGTGGGACTCCCATAGCTGTTTCTATCTGTTTTTATTTATTCATTTCTCCAAGCGTGTGGCACCCCTTTATGCATGAGTATGTCTAAATTGCAATAGAGAATACACGAGTGACACAACTGAAGACTTACGTACATGTAAGACTTTTCCTCTGGAAGGATGACCAGAAACACTTCTAGCATGAGAAAGTATAAAAAATTCAATTATTGCTTCCCTTCCCTTCCCTTCCCTTCCCTTCACTAACCTAGGAACAACTTCTCATGTCTTTGGGAACTGAAATTGAGGTCTCAAGGAAATGAATGTTTCTCTGCTTTTCTGCAAAGTCATGTGTTTTTCATACCCCCATCTTTATCTCAGCTTGCATAACTTGTAATAGTCCAAACCTCCTTACTTCTCATGGCAAATCACATGTAAAAGGCGTGTAAGTCATGACACTGGAGGAGAGTTTCAGAGCTGTCTTCAGCTGGCCTGAGACTCCTCAGCTTGCAACCCCCCTCCCCCTGGAATAATGACTAGTTAATAAGCTAATACATTGTTTGCTTAAAATATATGTGATCATACGCAAGAGCTTGCTCAGAATACACATAATAGGTTGTTTTGGTGCACCTAATCTGAGTCAGTGAAGTACACATTAGTCATTGTCTTCTCACTGGATGAAACAAACCAGGGAACGGGATGGGACAAAGGCTTAATTCCCACTTAGCTAATATCACACAAGATATCAGCTTTTCCCCCATGGTTTCAGTTTCCCCTTCTTTTGCCTTCCTGAAGAAAATTTTCATGAAACTGTGCTGTTCAGTCTTAATCAGGTATTTTACTCCACCTTCTTGAGAGTGAGCGGATTACAGAGCTTTGACATTTTTCCACATAAAAAGTACTCTTCAAATTTAACTTTGATTAATGACTGTCTTCTCTGCCTTCTTTTTGAAGACTAAACTTGGGCCGTTTTATTTTATGGAGTGCTTTTCCTCATTAATAACTGAAGGATTCTTCCTCTCCATTGCACAAACAGTTGGGTAGCCAGAGAAGACTAATTGAAAACCAGCCTGGAAGAATCCTGTATGGGAAGGCTTTTGCTACCACAGGAAATTAAGAAGCTAGAAGGAGAGGGACTGACTTTCTGTGTGATTAAGGCCTATTTATATTCTGAAATGTGGTTTGGCCTAGCTATTTGAAAGTTGTAATTTTATGTAAAGGAAAAATGTCAAGAAAAGAAAATTGTATCATCTGTAGATTCAAGTGTGAATTTCTGTTCATGGCTACTCTTGTTCAAAATGTCAAAGCAAGGACAAAAAGATTTTTATTCCCCAAAACATTAAATACTACATAATCAAAATCTTAAATGTTTTTAATTGCATTATAGTCAGTGAATGCTCAGAAGAAAAGCTCTTCTGTTTTGAAATGGATTTTGAGTTACTATATCCAATTTCCTTTCCTTAAGAAACTGTAGGCATATTCTGCATATCCATATGATCTTCCATATTTTTGCATTCATACTTCTCCACTCCTGCCTAAAAATTCAGCTATCTCTGTACAATTAAAATCTGAATGCATTTATTCTATGAGGATGCAGCTGCTGTAGATAACAGATATATAGTCAATAAACATGCCAAGCAACCTGAACTTTTTCTTTGAAGGCTTCATCTGCAGTGGTTATCAATTTGTTGCAGCGTCTGCAATAATCCTCAGCAGCTGGATGGGCTATGAAAACTGGAAATGAAGTGCATAAGCCAAGAGCCTTTTGCCAAGAAAATTTTAATTTGCTTACATTGCAAAAGCATCAAAGTACATGTTTCCTTGACTTCTTCAAGATTACATCCTGGATCCAGACAGCTTAGGTCATGAGTTTACATCCTGTATCCAGACAGCTTAAGTCATGTGTTTCCAACTTTGTGGCTTGTCTAGGCCTCACTGGCTGAAGAGGAATTGTTTTGGGCTGCATATTCATAGGTTGCTCTGTAAGTAATGCCTCTTATGTATTTCCATGGAAATTACAATAGATACGATGAGTACAGTAACTCTGCTTGATAGAGAAAATTCTCAGCTACAGAAGAATAATTTGTACCATACTTGCCACTATTAGCTACATATTTTCACCATCAGTAAATAAGAGCCTGCAAGCCATGTTCCTCAAAACTGGCAGCAGCTGAGGTGACTCACTGTCACTGTCACCACTGCTGAAATGCACCACCCACCACCTCACTGTGCTCATATATATGGTTTTACCTCCCTAAACATTCAGCAAACAATGACAAATATCACTGGCTGCCTTTCTTTCCATATGGAGGAATTCAATGGTATTCCCTTGCTTCATATGCACTTCTTTGTCAAACATCACTCTGTCAAACTGCCACTCCACTGCTACACGTTTCATGACAACAAAATGTAATGGAATATTGGTAGGAGGGGTCAGTCTCTACTGCCATACCACCAATGTATGTATCTGATGTCATGGGCCAACATAATAAAACAAGAGGCATTACTTTTGGAGCAGCCAATATAAAATATATAATATAGTTAATAAATAAGTAACAAAACGAATTTTAATTTTTAATACTTCTATTGGTACAGTTTTAAAAAGAGAGCAACAAAAGCATAAAACTAATGGTATATGTCACTTTGTTTTTTCAAACTAACACATCAGTCTGGTTCAGTGGCCGTGGTCACAATTCGTAGTGAGTTCTCAAGGTGCTCATCAGAGATTTTTGATGAAATTTTATTCTTCTAGTGCCTCATTCTTGACAGCAGTTGTTCACAAATGTGCACACTGCCCAAAGAAATGACATGAATAGAGAGTGATTGTGAAGAGAGGGATATTTTCCTCTTGAAAAAGTCTGATAAAGAGCCATTACCCCATTTTTACGTTGAATGTCTGACTTCAACTCTACATATTCAATCTGAAAAATATATTTATGTTGAATGAAAGTGGAGTTGTAAGTATAGCAAAAATTTGATTATTTCTTTCAGCAATCTTGAAACCTGTTCTAAAACTCCTTTATCAAAACAGAAACAAGTCTGTATATTTTTTGCTGCTCACAGGACTATGTTTAGCCAGTGTATCAAAGTGCGTACAGCTATCTGCCATAACTTGAGTTAGCACAGCACAGTAAAAAATAAACTTTGAGCCATCTTCTGGTATTTCTGAATAAGGATGAAAAAATGTCCTTCAAAATAATAAGAGAAACTTCTGCAGGTGCCAAGAATGAGATTCTTGACCAAGCTGTAGCTTTTGGTTAGGACAGGCGACTGAACATCTCAGTATTCTGCAGGTTAGAGTGAGCTGCTCTATGGCTGAAATGCAAACTAGTCAGGATCAAGACAGCTGTCTAGACCATTAACAGCTTGTTTCATTTCATTCCACAGAGAAATCCTATGGTCAAGGGCACCCCGGCCTCCTCATCTCTTCTCTGATCCAACTCCATCGTGTCTGATTTCTACCCTGGACTCTCAAGGATATAATCACCCAGGTAAGAGGTAACTGTAAAGCATGTATCATGTATAGTATAGAAAAAGGGGTCTGGGGGGGGGAGGAGGGTTCAGACTCCTTGCAGTTCACCTGGAGGGGATGATGGAATAGAGTGTAAACCCCAATTAATTGTTTCTGCTAGCAAATCAGGAAAGCAAAAAAGATACAGGAGTGTGTGCCAAAATTCTTCCTTCCCTAACCTGTATCCTCTGTTCCCTCTCTTGTTTTTTTTTTCTTGTACAGTTGTGTTCTGTCAAACCTCTTGTTTCATTTTAGTATTTTGTAAAGCCCATCCCAACTTTTATTCCTTGTTTATCAGTAAGGGGAACAAAACAGAAATAAAACAGCATGGTGGCTTTGACAAACCTGGGGCAAAGAAGGTAAAAACCTCTATTCTGACTGAAGGAAAGAGGTGGAAGTGGGATATTTCTTTTTTTTTTTTTTCTTTTTTATGTGTGTGTGTTGGGTGGGGATATCACTGAGTATGAGGAATGAGGGATCCCAGAGCCAACTTTAGCATGGAGTTAGCTGTTGTCTGTGCTGCCTCCAATTCGGGATGGTAACGATGCAGCTTGGAAGCATGTGTGATTGGGTTTCTGTGGAATGTGGCACCAAAAACAACCTGTAGTTGGTGCCAGTTAGCGCTTTGCAGATCATATTGCAGAGCTGGGCCCATGGAAATCTGAAACCGCTGGAAGAAAAAAGAAAGATGACTCCTTCCACGAACACTTGTGCCCACATTTTGCATATTTACATCATCTGCGTATTACTTGCATCCATCCATTACAACCATCACTTGCATATGTAAATACATGTCAAATCTTGTGACTCATTCCTCTGCCCCTGAATTACATGTAAATTGCCAGTGGATGGGAAGGCATTGGGTTGCCTATTTGGGTCTCTGCACTGATACCAGCTGTGGGGAGTGAAGGGAATCAAACCTGCCATGCAGAGTTCTTACAGCTCCACAGTAGCAACCCACAGTGCTTTGTGTCAAGGGTCAGGCAGAGAGGTATCACAAATTTATTTTTGTGCATGCTTTCTTAAATAAAAGTGTTTACGGTTTGACACTTTCATGCCAGTATTGCATTTCTTTTGGCTGCGTCTAGCATGTGGGCTTGGTTCCTGTTTACCAGTTACCTTGAAAAGAAAATTTGGGTGTGGACATTACTAAATTAACAGCCTCCACTTAAGTGTACATTGCAACTGAGACTTTTCTGGTTATCAAGAGTCAGAAGTCCTAACAGCTGTCTGTTTTCCCAGCACTGAGACCAGTGCATCCTTCAACTTTCATCTTGGCCAGAAAAGCTGTGAAAACTACATTGTGGCTGAGAAGCTCCTCAAATTCTGCTTGCAGTAAGCTAAAATACAGTAGGAATATTTGGGCAGCCTCAAACACCACCTTAAAGGAAAGTTTAGGACGCTAATGGTAGGAGTGCTGAGGAGCCAGTGAGTACATATTAATGAACATAGTTACAGCATGAGAATTAGTGCAGTTACCACTGTACAATGATGTATTTCCTGGGATAAAAATGATACCTTGTACATCTACCAGAGAATGAAAATCAGTTCAGTGCAGCTGACTGGAGTATGTGTTGTTCCTATGCAATGCTGTAGTAAAATGTAGCACTTCTCTCTCTAAGTATCTTCAGAAAAAAAAAATTTCAGAACCAAGTATAGTCAGAGGAGAGACATCAGTGTTGGTTTCACCTGCATTTTATCAGAGACAGGAGATGCAGAACATCTTTAATAGACTTATGCGAATAACTGATTATTTTGTTATTCAGCAGTTCAGAAATTGAAATACATGACTGCACTACAAACCATTCTGCAAGCCTTCTTTACTCTTTAACGTATGCTGGGTCTCTTGCTTCACAAGAGATTACTTTCACAAGAGATTACTCTTAGTATTTCCAACTTCCCATCTTGCTATAGTAGGATATAAAGCAGATTAGCAGATCTGATGTGAACCATCACTGTGCCCTGTGTGCAGTTCTGTTCAGTAATCAGATGTGTTAAAGCAAAAAAAAGTGGAGAGTTGTTGATGTACAGAATTCTTTCTGCAGTAATGATGGGAAGTCCTGCATTAGACTGTGGTACTAACATCCTTATCTTTTGAAGTCTTGCTTCTGTCAGCAGAGTAAGGGCTTGAACATGTTGGTTCCTCAGTAAAGACTCCTTCCAAGACTCCTTGCAGTGACTGCCTTGCCTTTGCCCTGAAGTCCCGCCCCACAAAAACGTACAACAGAGGGTTGATGCAGCTGTTAGCATATGCGAGTGCTACAGAGAGGTGATCCCAGAGGATCAGTGATTCCTTCAGTTCTGTACCAGGAGTAGCCACAAGGGACAGAATCCCAACTATATGGTAGGGAGCCCAGCAGACAAAAAATGCAACTACCACAAGAATGATAGTTCTCAGCATCTTGCTTTGTGGCTTACGATAATTACTTGCACGCATCCTGAAAGCAATAAGGGCATAGCAAACTGCCATTATGCAGAAGGGAAGTATGAAGCCAAAGACAGCCCTAGTAATAGTTATTACAGTTAAAGGAAAGGGCATGGCATAATCATTACCACTGAAGACACTGTCAAAATCAAGCAAATCAAGAGGAGGATCAAGTAGCTTTAAATTGAAGTCACTGTTGGATGGTACAGGCAAGTTGGTATTAGGTAGATCACTCTGAGATTCCAATAGCCTGATGTCAGGATAGGCAGTCGAATTTAACAAGGAGTTCACATCTACAGTGGCATGAGAAAGGTGAGCTTCTGCAATTATGCCTTTGTTGGTGGATATGCTGTTTGCTTGAAAATCTAGGTAACTATAACTATCAGTAGGCTGATGAGCAAAGATGGTGCCAATATATGTGACAGCTGGTACTAAAGGTGAGTATTCTTCCAATAACCCAGTTACAGGATCGCTGTCATCCATATATTCTAGTATTTCATAATCTCCAAAATTGTACCCACACTCAGTTTTTCCACCATCAGTGATCGTGTTGCGGTAGTGAAAGACAGGACAGCAGAAAATAAAGGCTAGGATCCAAATGCCACTGCATAGTAGTGAAATAAACTTAATTGTTCGATGATTTTGACACCAGACGGGTTTCATCACTAGGAGGCACCGGTCGATGCTGATCACCATAAGTAGGAAAACACTAGCAAACATGGTGAAGATTATGACTGATGGGATGACTTTACAGAGAAACCAACCATATGGCCAGTGTTCGTTGAGGAACAAGTGAACAATGAAGAATGGCAGAGACAAGCAGCACATGAAGTCAGCCACAGCAAGGTTTAGGAACCAGATGATGTTCACAGACCTCTTCATTTTCAAACCAGCTACCCAGATAACCAACCCATTGCCTGGGATACCTATGATGAAAACGAGGATGAAGATAACCAGGGAGCCAATGGATTCTGGTGCATAATATATAGCATCCTGTTCATGTGAACTGCTGTTAACCAGGAGTGGAGGCATTCTGTAGTTAGAAAACAGAGAAGAAATTAGTAGGCACCTCCCCAGGTTTTTTGTCTGTACTGAAGAATCTCTGAGTCAGGAAACAGTACTGAGCTGGATGGATACAAAGGCATCAGCCTATACTTGTTTGCACTAAATGCTTACCTCTACTAATCTAGAAATTATTCAGCTTCATCATTCTTATAGTGGCTTAGTTAAGAAAGTCCACTATTCAAACAGGAGATCTGTATGCGCTTATATTCTTCTATTTCTGTCATCCTTTTTGATTTCAGCCTTGTTCTTTTTATTCTCTACTGAAGTTCCCACTTTATTTATATGCCCTCAAAATCACCATTTTTCTTTCCTGATCAACTTCCTGCTTTGTATGCAATTTTCTTTTACAGAATGATGTCAGCATTTTAGTTTCGTTTCCCTTTCAAATGAGCAATCTTTTCCTGGTATAACCAGTTAAATAGACTTAGGTTGAGAAGGCAATGATTATCTTACTGGAATAACTCTGCCCCATTTCCTGGAAATTATAAATAGAATGGATAAGACAGCAACTCTGTTTGTTAAAGGACATTTTTAAGGAAGTCACAGTAAGCACTTCCTTCTCCTTTCTTTTCTAGCCTATACATATGCCCTGAGCTCTTTGCTAGATCTTTGGAAAGCTAGTCTTGATGAGAAAGGCAAGAAATAAATGGTTTAAGAATGACAGAGATACAGTTGAATAAAAAAGAAATAAGGAGCAATAGTAATACGATTATTGAACCACTTAGGTTTAAGAAAAGCTATTATATTGCATGAAAGTGAAGCTGAGTCACTGAACATCTTGGAGTGGTTTAAAACTGTGAGAGGTGGCAGTAGAAAAACTTGATTTGTTCAGTCATTCTTAGATGTAGATGCTAGTTAACTAAGAAGAGAAAGTTAAGAAATCTAGAAAAGCAAAAGCAGGTCAGAGAAAAAGAGCTTAATACTCATGTTGTAAGCTTTAACAAAATTGTTTTTAAAATCCCTGTTAACTACAGTCTTGACAAATCAATGAAGATGGTTATGTTGCTGAATGATCAGTAAAAGAATTTCCAGAAGGCAAAGAAAATGCGTAGGCAAGAGTTGAATACAACCTGCACAAGTAACTGAGATTATATGAATAAGCAAACCAAGACTGTTTCTACTTAAACCTCTGTTATGCCAGTAATGAGATGCCAGTCATAGACTGCTAAGTGCAGGTCTAAATCTATGCTATTATTAAAAATAAAACAAAATAAGAACAACCACATCCAAATAATCTTTCTCTTTCTTGTATAACATATAGTCTAAAGATGGAGTACATCACTCCAGCGTTTGAACTGTTCCATCACAAAGAAAATTATGTAAATGGTTACAACAGACATTGCAATTAACTTGTAAATGGTTACAACAGACATTGCAATTAACTTTTTTTTTTTTTTTTTTTTTGTAATAACTGTTCACAGTCTTTTAGGTGAGTTGACTTGTAAGGAAAGCTATGAAGTAAGTCATTGGAAAGCAGCAATTACGAAGATGGAAATGAGAACTGAAGGGGGGGACAAAGGTTTTCAAGAGTGAATAATATGAAACTGCACATTAAAGTAGAAAGCAAGACTGTAGCTTATTGCACCTACCTCAGTGAAGCAAATATTGCAGTGCATCAGGGTACAGGAAGCATCGGTCCTGTGTCCAGAGTGACTGCAAAAAAAGAAGCTCATTACATTTTAGGAACTGCTTTTTTTCCCTTAATTTGCATGTGTATGCAAGGTAACCTTCCCACCCTGAGGGAGAGGCTTATAGTGTCTCTTATTTGAAGATTTAAAGGCAATTGGCAGGTAAGTAACAAAGCAAGAAAACCATAAGAAGCGGTTTCATCACTGTCAAGATGAAATACTGTCCTACGTCAAAGAAAATCGGGAAGCTGAAGAGTGATAATCACAGACGCATACTTTAAACTTTCCATAAGAAGACAGAAAATCTCAATGCCAAATCAGTTGTCTTGCCTACTAACGTAACAGTGAAATGTTCTTCATTTACTTCACAAATACAAAACCTAGCGCGATACCATCAGGTGTCTGATCTGTTGTTTTGTAGCCACTTCATCTTTTTTCACATCAGTACGTTCATTTAGCTCATCCAGTTTCTTATTATACTGGATTCTTGACAATCCAGATCAGCTTCTGTCCCAGCCTGAGTTTAGTTCACAAAATACAGGACATTGTACTCAAGAAACCACAATTGCATGTATCAAAGATCAAAGGCATTTTAGTCTGTTTTGTTACCTTTCCGTACAGCAGATATGGAAAACTTCAGTATTTTTTTATTTTTTTGTGCATGCGCGCATGTTTTTTTTTTTGTTTTTTTTTTTAAAAGGAAAAAGAAAACGGAACTTGGCCTGATGAAATGTTAGAAATGGTGGATTGGTCAACGGAAATGCTGATACCACAAAACATTGGCAGGCTATAAGAAAAGCCAAGGCATTTAAAACAAGTAACAATAGAGTTCCCCCCAACACACCTAATCTGGGAAGTCAAAAAACTGCTAGCAGGAATGGCAAAGCACGGGTGTACAAGAATTGGCCTCAGTACTTTGATTTCAGATGGAAAATGAACCATAACTTTGGGAAGTTCTGCTTCAAAGCATGTTATCTCTTCTGTGCAACACACGAATGCTGACTCAAACACAAAAGCCATGTAACCACAGACAGGAAGACAGGCCAGAAATTCACTGTTCCCTTAAAGATAAATGGACTATCAGCAGCCTGCAAAGACAATTCCTCTATCTGTGTCTGTTCTCAGCTGCTGTCTTTCCTGAGGGAATCCAGAGACCTGGTTAGAAAGGGATCTGTGCACTGGTGCCTTGTTGGGAGGAGTGTATTCCTGTGTATTTCTGTTGGCCAAAGGATGCACATACTTTTCACTAGCATGTGACTGGCTAGCTCCAGTCAAACTTTTCCTTGCAAGAAGACCTTTCTATACCAGTCTATACCAGATCAGATCTGATTCCTCCAGTTAAAACTTCTCCCATTGCAACCCTGTCACAACAAGTACATTACCTTTAGTCCAGCCAGCTAATTCTGGACAGTGACAAGATTATGAAATACCTTATTGTGTATGTTTCCAAGCCAACTGAAATTTTAAGCAGCTCCACTAGTAATGTGTTTTGCACCCACTCCAGAATGAAAAAGCTAATGATGTAGGCATTTAAAGGAGATGGCATATTTTGTTACTATCAGAAAATGGTGACTGATCAAATTAGACCTTTGAAAGCAGTTGGGATGGCAAACCCATATCACCACACTATACTAATTTCTTCTCTTCCAGACTTCACCCTTCCCCAGTTGTTAAAGAGTCAGCTTGGAAGGTCTCTAACAGAATCACTGAAAGAACTTCTGGAGGTGGTCTAGTATACCCCACTGCACCAAGCAGGATTAGCTAAAGCAGATTACTTATGACTGCTTTAAGTTTCCACAGAAGGAGGCTTCCCAGCTTTTCTGGAAATTCTGTTCCAATTTTCAACCACCCTCAAACAAAAAAGTGTGTTCTTGTGTCTTTCAGTCGGTATTTCCCATTTTTCACTTTGTGCCAACTACCTGTCACCATACACTACTGAGAAGAGTCTGGCTCCCTCTCCTTTACATACTCTGATCAGATAGCCCTGAGCCTTCCCTTCCCCAGGCTGGACAGTCTCTGCTATCACAGCTCGTTCTTGCATAAAAAGTGTTCCAGTCACTTAACCATCTTATTGGCCTTTCACAAGCCTCACTCTGCTGTGTGGAGAGTTCAGAACTGCACACAGCACTTTAGATGTAGCCTCATCAGTGCTGAGGAAGGGGAGAATCCCTTTCTTGTGCCAGCTGGCAGCACTTCTCCTAATGTAGCACTGAGTGTTGTTAGCCTTAATAGCTATGATGGTGCATCACTGGCTCATCTTTCAGCTTTTTTTTCACCAGAACCACAAGACTATCAATCTCTGCAGAGCTGCTTACCAGTCAGTTGGCCGAAGAATGTACAAGAGCACTGAGTTGTTTCCTCTCGGGTGCTGGAATTTGCACTTCCCCATCTTGAACTTCTTTATGTTTCTCCCTGACCAATTCTTAGCCTGTTGATGTTCCTCTGAATGCCAGCAAAACCACCTGGTGTGTCAGCCAGTTCTGAAACATCTGCAAACTTGTTAAGAGTGCACTCTGCTTCACAATCCATGTTTTTAATAAAGAGCTAAACAGTACCAGAATGAGTGTTAACTGCTGCTGAATACCACTACTGACTTGCATCCACTTGGATTTAGCTCTTCTGATCACGACTCTCTGAGCTCACTACTTCAATCACTTTTCGGTCCACCCCACTGTCCTCTTATTTAGCCCATACTCCATCAGTGTGTCTATGAGGATGATTGTGTTGAAATTTACCTTGATGGTAACTATCAATTGGCCACCACAAACAATTGACTAAAACCTTAATGCAAGTTACAACTGACATTGCTTCTTTCAGATGTTACAAAACTGCAGCAGTCTACCAGTCACTGTTACATACCAGTTAGTTACATCCAAAAAAAACCCCACAGAATCATTGAAAGGTTTGAGTTGGAAAGGAACTTTGAAGATCAGCTAGTTCCAATTCCTCCTGCAAAGACACTCTTTCCACTCGATTGGATTGCTGAAAGCCCTATCCAACCTGGCCTTGAACACTGCCAGGAATGGGGCAACCACAGCCTCTCTAGGCAATCTTTTTCAGTATCCAACTAGCCTAATCATGAAAAATTTATTCCTTATATCTAATCTAAATGTACTGTAGTTTAAAACTACATTTTGTCCTATCATTATACTCCCTGATAAAGAATCACTCTCCGTCTTTCCTGTGCAATGAGGTCTCACTGGAGCCTTCTCTTCTTTAGAGTAAATAACTCCAACTCTCTCTGCCTTGTCTTCATAGGAGATTGGAGATTGCCCCGTCCTTGGATGTGTTCAAGGCCAGGTTGGACGGGGTCCTGGGCAACCTGATCTAAATGTGTATGTTTGGTGGCCCTGATAGCCAGGGGGGTTGGAACTACATGATCCTTGAGGTCCCTTCCAACCCGGGTGATTCTGTGATTCTGTGATTGGAGAGGTGTTCCAGCCCTTTGATCCTCCTTATGGACCTATTCTGGACTTGATCCAAAAGGTCCATGGCTTGTACCAGGTATCTCAGTTCTAAAAGTATTATTCCAGACGGGCTTTCATGAGAGTGGAGTAGAGGGGGAGAATCATAGACTTGCAGAATCATAGAACGGTTTGGGTTCTAAGATCATCTGGCTCCAACTCCCTGTTATAGGAGCTGCTCCCTTGCTCAAAGGCCCATCCAGTCTGGCCTAGAATGCTTCCAGGGTGGGGGCATTCAACACCTCACTGGACAATCTGTTTCAGTGTCTCACCACCCTCACAGAATAAAGAATTTCTTCCTAATATCTAGTCTAAATCATGGCCCTTCTCTTGACCCACTCCAACATCCCAATGTTTCAGAACTGGACGCAGTACTCCTGGTGAGGTTTCATGAGAGCAGAGTAGAGGGGCAGTATCCCCTCCCTCAACCTGCTGGTCACACTTCTCTTGATGCAACCCAGGAGATGGTTGACTTCTGGGCTGCAAGCACACAGCTTATGTTGAATCTTTCATCAACTGACACTCCCAAATCCTTCTCCTCAGGGTTTCTGTCAAGACATTCTCCACCCAGCCTGTAACCGTGCTTGGGATTGCTCCAGCCTGGGTTCAATCATGGGGTTGGCATGAACCCACCTCTCAAGCCTGTCCAGGTCCCTCTGGATGGCATCCCTTCTCTCTAGTGTGTCAGCTGCACCGCTCAGCTTGGTATCATCATTGATGTCCTTCACCCTGGCCATCTTCTTTGGATGCAGCTCAGGATAGGATTAGCTTTCTGATTTGCAAGCACGCATTGCTGGCTCATATTCAGGTGTCTCTGCATAAAGTTCTGTTAAAAAACATGTAAAGATGCAATGGAATTCAAAAGATAAATACTTCAGGAAGTATTCAGCAGCATCTTGAATACTGAGCTCTGTGTTGATCCTCTATCACAAAAACAGTTCTGATACCAAAAATTATATAGACGACTGGACAGTCATGGCTCAGAATGGCTTCTGGTGGACATGCTATACAAGTGAGAATGTTTCATCTTGTGAAAAAGACATCTAAGTGATAGCATGAAAGATGAATGGAGAAGTCAATTTGAGGAGGTGTCTCACTGTTGCCACTGTTGAAATGCACTACCCACCACCTCACTGTGCTCACATCCACTGTTTGGTCTCCATAAACATTCAGCATACATTGATGAATGTCACTGACTGCCTTTTTTTTCCACATGGAGGACTTCAATGACACACCTTTTCATCATACACACTCTCATATCAGATATTCATTTCAGGGGAGGTGGACTACATAACCTTTAAGGATCCTTTCCATCTCTAGGGATTCTATGATTCCATATTTCTACATCATCTAGTCTTTTATTTGTGTTGAAGGTGGTTATTTTTATGTCTAAAATATGGAGCATTTCTATCATGACACTACATTTCAGCAACCTGAGTCTAACCTGCTGTGGTTAGGAGAAAAAAATAACCACACAACTCACATTGAAACTGTCTTGAAGTATCTCTATTTCTCTAAAATTGCTGACTGCGTGAAGTCAATAGCTGTGCCATTTACTGTATGAAAGACTGAAGGGGAAAAGTAACAAATAATGTGTTAATAGCTGCCATTGATGTCGGCTGCTATAAACCATTTTAGCTGCTAGATGTTCTGCAGAAAGAGTAATTTTCTGTGAGAAAACACAGAGTAAGAGCTTTAGGAAAAGATGTTCAACCACAATAAATTAAGCCAAAATGTACCACGAGGTTTCTACTGGTCAGAATGCACTGCACAAGGAAGTGTTGTACAGGTGTGCTCTGCATCTGGAAGCTAGGAGTCACCCAGGAGCTTGCTTTCTTTTCTTAACTGTTATAAACTCTAACAGCAAATTCTTTTAATATTTGACTTCTGTCATCTGAAATCTCTGAATTCTCTCTGCCATCATAGCTACTTGCATTATTTTCTTTTCTTTTTTCCTTCTTTTTTTCTTTTTTTCTGCTCATCCAAAAAGTATTTAGTCATTTATGTTAATAAAAGGGCTGACATGTTTATTCCCAGCAGAAACAGGATTTAAGATTGTGAAAGAAGTGATATGGCTGAGGATACCTAAACTTCTGAAGGTGTTGTGGTCTTCACTGACTCATCCCACCCTTGGCCTGAGCTTGTCATAGTCTCTCTGATAATAAATGGTATGGACAGCAGAAGAGAAGGAATGGTAAAACCAGAAGAAAAAAAAAAA
>NW_024885088.1:2095071-2242420 GCF_019232065.1 Centrocercus urophasianus | reverse complement strand
TCATCTTTTTTGTTGTGTGTTCAAATATGAGGACAGTAAAGACTGGTTCTTGTTCTGCTCCTGTGGGTTGGTGGCAATGCTACATGCACGGTGACTGAAAGTCCCCTGATTGTGAAGGGACTTCCTAAAACCAACTGGAGCTTCTCCCACATTGGCAGAAATGAATAAAGTTTCGTTCTGTTTCCCTTGTAAACATAAGAATGTTAGACTTTGATGTATTAGAAAAAGAAATCTAGTCTCTTTACTGGAAAGAAGCAGCATTCCTATGGTAAATCACATAGATAAGGTCACAGAATGGCTTGGGTTGGAAGAGACGTTAAAGATCATCAAGTTCCAACTCCCTGCCATGGGCAGGGCTGCCACCCACCAGATCAGGCTGCCCAGTGCCCCATCCAGTCTGGCCCTGAGCACCTCCAGGGATGGGGCATCCACAGCTTCTTCGGGCAGCCTGTGCCACTGCCTCACCACCCTCTCAGTGAAAATTTTTCTCTTTCAGTGAAGCCCAAGTCCCCCATCTCCTCTGTGTACAGTTGCTCTGTGGTCGTGACCAGACATATGCATACAGAGTGGCTGGAAACAGCGTCTGCTCCTTGCTGCTAGAACAAATCAAGGTATGCTGCCCATGCTGGCCAAGTTCACTGAGTATTGATTAAATTGATTTAGAACGCAGATGTCAGAATTAATCAGAATTACCAGCCTAGGGAATCTGTGATGCTGCAGCAACTCAAATGGGAAAGCTTTGACGTATCTTCGTAATGCTCCTATATCTAGATCTCTCTCTTCACAACAGAAGAGACCAATAAAATTCCTGAACATTATCACAGCCAGAGAAGCTACTTTCCCCCATGCTTTTATCTTCTTTGGACCACAATATTGTAAGCAGCAAATTCTAATAATGCCCAGCTTCTGATATGCCAGGTTTACTGGATAGGTATAAACAGGACCACATCCATTTCACATTTTTACCTAAGACTTTCAGGGTTAAAATATATTACTTTTTATATTTTTGCACTGCACAGTTTAAAGGGAAAGCATACCCTGTTATGCAAAGACCACAACAAAAATCTCAATACAGAGGATTCCGAGGAGCTATGTGATTGCAGTTACAGCAGTAGGGTGTTGTGTTCACAAGTTGTCATAAGATCATTATTCCTGTACCACAACCAGTCGCTACAGGAAAATGCACAGACACATGCACACGCATCAAGTTGCTCCACTCCGATTATGAGTGAGAGGAAATGTTTTGGCAGATCTGAAGAGAAAACAACCCAAGTCCCCAATGTCTCAGCACCAGTAAATAATGGGACCTTCCACTTGCCCACTTGGCTGGAGATGAGCTTTTGGTATCAAGTTGTATTTGCAAATGACTTCCCACATTATTTTGAGTCAGTGTTTGGACCTGTTTATTTAGTAAACACCATGAGAACAAGTATGTTGAATACTGCGATGTTTGTAATGCAGTGCTGCTTAGCTCTCTTCCACAAGAGGGAAACCCAGAAAAGTCTAAAGGGCAGATCACAGCACTCAGTTAATACAGAGAGGTATTTTTTTCTCTTTCTCCCAGTCTGTGCAGGTTTCCCTTACAGTAGAGTGCTGGCTGGATGATGCTTGCGCAAGGATGGGCCTGAGGGCATGTTTCAGCTGAGCAGCTTCTTGGGGTTCTTGTGGAGAGAAGTGCTCTCTCAGATATCCTCCCTCTGCCCTACAGAATCTGGCATGAACACAGCTAGGTGGTGTATTTTCTGTAGTCGGCCTTGGGGAAGCCCTTTCTAGACTGCAAGTCTTGGCAGCCAGAAGCGGAAAGCTACTGACAGGGAGCTTTATAGCAGCTCTCCAGGAATGAAAACAGTCTCAGCAGGGAAAAGCCTGCAGGTCAGCTTCAGTTGCTTTTTGCAACGATGACTGCAGTCTGCAAAACACATTCTGCTTTCCATCTTTTATCTCCATCTCAATAGATGGTATGTCATGACTTCCCCTATTGTAACATCTCCATCCTGAACAAATGTTGCTGCATCTCCCTTATATCCTGAGGGCAGACATCAGGGCACTTCAGATTCTTCCATGTAGCTACATAAATATCACTGCACCACACAGTAGAGCTCTCATGTTACTTCTTCTGTTTCTGAAAGTTTTTTTTTTTTCTCTCTCCCTCTCTTTTCTTTCCTTTTTCCACAACTTCAGGTCTCCACAAACCTCTCCCAGTCATTGGTGGATCATGACTGGGAGAGGCCCTGGAGAGTGTTCAAGGAAGGGCAAGACAGCTGGAGAAGGTTCTGGAGCACGGGTCTTATGAGGAGCAGTTGAGGGAACTGGGATTGTTTAGTCTGGAGTAAAGGAGACTTAGAGAAGACCATATTGCTCCTTACAACACCTTGAAAGGATGTTGTAGCATGGTAGGGGTTGGCCTCTTCTCCCAGGTAACAGAGATAGGACGAGTGGTATTAGCCTTGAGTTGCAAAAAGGGAGGTTGGATATTAGGAAAACATTCTTCTCAGAAGAAGTAGTGATACATTGGAATGGGTTGCCCAGAGAAGTGGTTGAGTCACTGTCCCTGGAGGTGTTCAAGAAATGTGGAGATGTGGCACCAAGGGACACGGTTAGTGGGCATGGTGGTGATTAGCTGACGTTTGGACTGAATGATCTCAGAGGCCTTTTCTAACCTTTATGATTCTATGAATCTATGATTCCATGACACAAAGGAGCTGGTTCTGAAAAAGCTCTCCAGCTGTAGTTTTTCTTCATTCCAGGCTTTTGTCCTTCGATTACTTTGATTTTCAATAGAGACTTCTTCACTCCTCATGGCAAGACTAGCATAGGGCATATTGCATAGTATTGTGACCAGAGTGTTGCTCCTTGCTGGGACGTCTCCTCCCACTGTGTTCTTCATGCACACTGCACGTGTTGAAGGACTGACAGACAGCTCCACGTGTCCTGAAATAATGCATTTGGCATTATCACATTTCAGATACGTGGCACTCCCTTGAGAGATATTTTAACAAAGTTAATTAGTAGCACTCATTAGTAATAAATGAAAAGCATAGAGATAAACTAGAGCAAACACAGATAGGAGATATTTCAGCTTCTGCATGTTTCCCTCAAGAAAGTACATCTATGTTGTATCTGCTCACCAGTGGCAGTAACACACAGTCCTCCCCTTCAAGGAAGCTTTAATTATTTAATGCTTAGGAAATTAAATAGATGGTCTTATTCATTCTGACATACTGCAGGCAGGTTTGATTTAGTAGGAAAGAGATATCTTATTATTCTGCTGAAAATATCGCTAATAGCAAAATTAATTAACTTCTATATTAATGAACATGTAGCTCATTCTGAAATATAAGTTGAAAAGCCTGGGGCAGGGTAATTGAGTGAACAACAATTGTGAGGGTAAGCCTTAAGTGAGTTTGGAAGTTTTTTGTTGTTTTTGACCAGCAGAAACCTCCCCTTCTTTGACTGGTAGGAAGTCCTTTCCCTTTGTACAATACCAGTTCCTTGGGTGAGGTCCTCAAATGCATTGAATCAGCCTCTTCGTGCACAGCGTCCAGAATGACCCTTCTCAAATGAGCAAAAACAACTTGTTGGCACATGTGGAAAACAGTGAGTCAGAAGGCAACTCAAAGCCTCCAGTCCCATACCCCAAATCAGAACATGTTGTATGGATGCTTACTCTTGCAAGAGAATGCTGGCCTGAAAACTGAAGTATTCTCTTGCTCCTATCACACACTGAATACATAAGAAAACAAAACAAAATGAAACAACAAAACAAAAGAAACAGCAACAACAAAAAACACCACTGGATCAGGATCAGATCCAAGCTTTGCTCTGTTGTTGTCTACATTGGGTAACCTGGATTTATACAAGTAAATGTCCAGGCCAGCTCCCCAGGGTTCGAGAGGAACTGTGCTTGGAATCTTTCCAAGATGAATAACAGAGTTACACCAATACATAACCACCACAAATGAAGACAGTGACTTAAAGAGCAAGAAGTTCATATCAAGCTAGCAGATTTGCTGTTTTGCTCCTCTTGGTTACAATGGTTTTATTTCTGTCCTATTCTTTGCTATAATTGAAAATGGCCAAATAGATCTTCTGCTGAAAGGATTTATTGGATTTTGCTAGTACATTCTTGAGATCACTTAGGCTTTCCATACCTTCCCATGAGAATGATCTCC
This sequence comes from Centrocercus urophasianus, assembly GCF_019232065.1. NCBI lineage: Eukaryota > Metazoa > Chordata > Aves > Galliformes > Phasianidae > Centrocercus > Centrocercus urophasianus. Next base: position 2,238,248 of record NW_024885088.1, on the reverse strand, counting down.
CGCAAACCCTTACACATTGTAAAGAAAATGATGTTGAAGAAATAATGAAGAGAGCTGTCCTTATAGATTACTTGAATTTTTGGGGTCCTAATAGCATTTTTTTAAGTCCTCTTTGTAGGGAAGCAGTAAAGTGCATGTTTGGATCTCTGTGTTTGTTAATAGAGAGTTTCCATTTGAAAGTAAATAGTAACAGTGTTGTGGGGGGTGATTTTTACATGTGGGCATAAGGCTATCTCAGTAAACAAGCAGAAAAGTGGTGTACAGTCTAGAAACTCATCTCCAAGTGTTGTAGACTTGATTTTCTCAATCCTGTGCCAGACTGTTTTAGTGGTTGGTCAGAGACCTGAATATTGAAGGCTGGGGAATTTATTCCCAGGAACATAAAACAGCATTTGTTTCTGTTTTATACTGAGCTGACTGTAAAAAGGAGTTTGCTGATTGCTGGTAGGTTTTGTTTCAGATTCTCTGAAGGCTTTGTGAGCACTTCAGATTGTATGAAGATGTGCTAGACATCATGAAATTTTTTCCACATAGACAAATAATGGCTGTATCTGCTATACATAATACACAGGACAAATAGAGGATTTTCCTAAGTGAACACAAGGCCCCATCCAACCTGGTATTGAACACCTTCAGGGATGGGGCATCCACAGCTTCTCTGGGCAGCCTGTGCCAGTGCCTCACCACTCTCTCAGTGAAACTTTCCCCCTAACATCTAATCTAAATCTTCTCTCTTTCTGTTTAAAACCATTTCCCCTCATCCAAAATACCATGTTGTATGGTAACAGATCCTATCTGTACAAACATCTATCTGGAACTTTCTGCTCTCATTGCTTGGTGGGTACCCACTAGAAATGCAAAGAGGGATGGATTGGCAGGACACACATGAGCCCATCAAGGCTGGGCTTCCACTTTCCAGTTGTGTTTGGGGAACCACCCATTCTGCTCATGTTACACAGAGAGACACCATGGCCTGGCTATGGAAATGACATTGTGGGTCTGAAGCTGCTGCTGGAAAAGAGGTAGATGAGATATCCAGAAGTGAAGCAGCCAGGTCATGAGAGATTCTGGTCTTCCCCCACCTGCCCCACAGACATTTGATTGATTCCAGGCTTGTAGACACTGTGTCAAAGAGAGCTCAAAGATCATGTAACCCAGAGCCCCAGGTAAGTAGAAGAATTAGCCCAGAAAGGCTAGCTGGACAGAGTTCAAATGTTCAGTTCAGTTCAGTTCAGTGTGGGCATAAACAGAGTTCAGGAGTTAATTTATTACCTTCACACAAAAACTGCAAGCAATGGAGTCAGCTGCTGTCCTACAATCAGGCTGAAGCAGAAGGAGCCCATAGGCATTATATTTTAGGTAACAGTCCTAAAATCTCCTTTCTCCTTTGTCAGGTCAGTGGATTTTGTGCTTCCCTGCAGCATGTGTTTGTGTATGCACATGCACATAGAAGGAATGAAGATATTAAGGATGAAAAGCATCACGGACAGAACTGGTCTAATGAACGGGCATCATTATTCATCTTTTTTCTTCCCTTTTCCATTTGAAAGGGTTTTGTTTTGTTATTTTGTTATTTTTAATTAAATTGATAAATAAAACAGCTGGAGGCATGCATCAATGGATATATATTTATGGCTTTGAAATTTATCCATGTCTTAAATCTGTTTTGTTTTCATGAATAAATTTGGTATATATACTAACATCAATAGTAAGGAGCTTAATTAACAACCTTTTAGAAAGATAAGTAATTAGAGCTTAGCAGAAGACAAATTATATCTAATGTTTAGATCATTTTCTCTAGCAATATTTCACGTTGAAGGCAAAGAATTGTGCTGAAATGCAAAACTGTAGTGTAAAATGCCAAATTATATGTGCACCTCCTGCCTCCCAAACCTTGCTATTTCTGCAACATGCTGTGTACAATTTAATTAAGAATCCTCATGCAGGGACTGTTGTCAAAGAATGTGCTTTTCTCTGCATGCAGTAGTTAATAGTTTGGTTTTTTAAATAAAAAAAAATTATAATCCAATAGAAAGTGGAAAATCTGCAGCCGCTCTCCTGCAAAGCCTCTGAGATGCCAATTAAAAAGATTAAATAGAAAAGAATGTAATTTTGAGTTATTACTTGAGAAAATACATCCATAAATTATAAAGCGCTGTTCCCACCAGGAAGTGTGCAGAAGCTGCATGCCTAATTCAGGCACGTTACCAACCAGTGCTTTCACAAGGGACTGTCAAGTAGGAACTAATGCTGCTCTCAACGAAAAAAGATACATTAAGGGAAACCTACCACAATGACTCAACTCAGAGTGAACTGAGCTGAAGGATGGTGAGGAGGTAGTGTTAGCCACAGAAGTGCTGTACTGCCCCATAGCACAGGTAAGCACAAGGGCTGGCACTGCCTCATTGCTCCCGGTCTGGCCCCTTATCTTTTGCTGCCAGCTTTTGTTTGATCCTCTCAAGCGTGTCAGAATCTGGGACATGAAAAGCTCCTCAGCCCCTTGTTTCTCCAGAACAAGATTTACACTTTGAAATTATTCAGCCACACTGCTGAGATGGAGACGGAAAACAGAAAAACAGTCAGACGACAGAAAGCGGGAAAGAAGGAAACACTTCCAAGCAAACTCAGTTTTCAACACTGCAGTCTCGAGTAGCACAACAAACATGAAGTGCAAGCTTTCCAGCACTGTTGCAGAAGAGAGCTCTTGTCCACAAAACTGTTGTTACTGACTTTTATCAACTCCCCAGCAACAAGTGGTATAGCATTTAAGTATTTTCATCTAATCCTAGAAAAATCCCTCCTACAGCATACTTTAAATGTGTGCCAGTTGTATATATGAGAATAATATGACATTATGCCCATTGCAGGACCCTTAACTAGTATAATTTCAAGCTGCTGCAGCATTTGGACAGGGATGTACCAATTTCAGGCCACAATTATTCTAGAGGGTGTGCCATATTTCCACCATGAATGTTCACATTCAGAGACCTCTTTACTTTCAACATCCTTGCCAATAGAACAGTCTCACACTGGCAATCATTATGAAAATGCAAACAGTAATTTGTAAAACTGGTAAATACTGCCTCATCTAAAGCTGTCACAGTGACAAATGTGTGCTTCCTTAAGCACCCATTTCAGAAAGAGCAGAATGCGAACACCAGGGTTCCTGTGACACTGAAGTTCAGAGGTGGATTTTGACACGTGACCACGCAGATCACTGCTGCATTTCAGCAGTTTGCGGGTCTGTTCACTTCTTTGACTCTGGAATGACTGTGCATTTAGATGATGACATATCCAGAATTAGCCAGCAGACCCAGAGTGCTGCATTAAAAAACCTAGAAGAATATATATACAGTGACGGTGTGTTGCTCACTAATGGCGCGTTTATGGTTCTGAGTAAATGCTTAACAACAATTTGATAAGCTGCATAAATAAAGCACACAATAACTGTATGTCATGGAACGCTCAGACAATGGATGACGCAGTTCAAAACAAAATCTAAAAACGGATTGGTATGAGCTTATAGTTTTCAGTGCTTAGATTTATCACACATCACATGGTAGCATGGTATCCCGGATTTCTCTGAGAAAAGCTTTTCATTTAACGCAACAGTGAAGAATGCTAAATTATAAGAAAGAATTCCTACAGGTTTGGAATCTCCATCAATTAAATACTGGATCTCAAATACTGAAGAGCAAGTAGCTCCTAAAAATTGTACAGATACTTTAACATCTAAAGAGAGATTGTAACCAACATGGATGCAATACTGAATTTCAAACTGAGAGAAAGAATGAATTTTTGCTCTTGCTATAAAATGAAGAAGTCTCAGAAATCCCAGGAGACGTCAGACCAGCTATTCAGTTGCTATGAAGTGAAGCAGTTTTCTATGTGCAGTATGGTGCCCACTACGGAAATTTTCTAACACAAAGTGTGATAGTGCTCAAACCACTGTGACATGAATAATTCAGCACACAAAAAATTGGAAGAAGCACCTACTCTGAAGAAAATGAGAATTATGCTTGTGTTACTTCTCGCTTCTATTATGAACAAGACAATTAAGTGTGGAAATGTGTCAATTTAAAATTTGCAGCAGTTTGAACACTCACTTCTGTGCCAGACAAATAAAGAACCAGATCTTTGGTTTAAATCCATACCAATCTGGTTTGGCACTGTTACACTAGGAATATAACACTGATTAATGTTCAGCCCATATGTTTCACTTTAACTAAGAGGAGTGGGTCAAATTCTGGCTCCCCCTGTATGATCTGCCCAGTACGAGATATTATACGTTCACTTTTTTGTTCTCTAACTTGTTGAATTTAATTCTTACTCTCTTACCAATTATTACCAATAACCTCTTACTCTCTTACCAATTACCTTACACTCCACCCAATTATCCTGACTCCTAATAGTTTACAGTGATGTGTTCACAGTATCTGAATGTAGTCAAAGAACTGTATAGAAAATCATATTTTTACCATTTTTCTTGATGCACAAATGCAAATGGGGATAGTGGTGCAATGCCCAGAATCCAGTGAGGTGCTGCAACTTCATGTTTAGATGGTGGTTGACAACATGGAGATAAAGGATCCAGATTGAACTTATGGAGATGAAGGACTCGAGCCATCAGTTCAACTTCAGTGGAGATAGGCAGCTAACATTATCTGATGACTCACTCCACAGATCTTTAATAGATCAGTTTATTACACAGCTGCTGCCTGTAAAGTATTTCTTTCTTCACTAGTGCAGTAATGTCTCAGTGCTTTAGAAGTGCTAAAGATATATTTACCCTCACAACCTGTGTAAGTAAGAAAATGCTTACTTTGCAGATAGAAAAGCAGAGTACAAGTACACAGGAGATCCACAACACCAAAGGACTCCAGGCACCCATAGCTTGCTAAACACTGACTACTTTAGAACATCTAAGCCTAAACTTCAAGCAGAAATCCCATAGGAATAGTGCCATGAGTTCCTTCAGTGAACTCTGTTTCTTATATAACAACAAGTGGGTACTTATTCTTCATGTATTCCACTGGCTTTTTTTTTTCTTTTTTTTTCTTTTGCATTTTGCATTTTGCACTTTGTAACTGAAATGTTCCAACTACTCTGATTCTAATGATTTCAGAAAAAAAGATTTTAAAATTCACCCCGTGGTGGCGCACTGGATTAAACTATTTCGAAAGATTTGATCAAAAAGGCAAAGTTAATACAAATAATGGCATGCACAGGAAACCTGCAATTTGTACAGTATGCTTTGATCATATTGAAAACAGGCTCTACAATGAGAATACTTGTGCTGCTTCTCCTAACACAGCAGGGTGTTGTTCTTCATTAAATAAGCCTTACAGTGCGCCATAAATTAAACAGTGTTTATATTTTGCAGACTTTCCGAGAAGTCATAAAGCAAACTCCAACTCAATAAAGCATTGGGAAAGCTCTTATGCACATGGCTAATTAGTGAAGTGAGAATGGCTACTTGCACGCCATTAGGCACATGCTTGTTGATGTCACAAAATGAGGTCTTGTGATACAAACACCACCAAGATCTTGATAATAATGTAGACAGAAGTCTGTTACTTCTTGCCTGGTTACTGGAATTGGAATTTCAAAGGCACATATTGGAATTTGACTCCCAAGTCTTACTGAATTTCAGCTTCCTGTTCCTTTAGCTACACTTTGAAACCCCATCTTAGGCACACAGCTGGCCCTTTGTCTTCACAAAATGCACAAAGACTTGCTAGCATGTTCTTCCTGCATAAAATATCCCTTAGATAAAGATTTTGTCAGATGCAATGCATGGTAACTTTATGATTAATATATAATACATGGTAAATACAGACTTTAAACAGTGACAATTCTAAAAAGCAACGAATGTCAGTAACCTTGCTAGTCAGTAACAAGGAATATGGTGTTCCACTACATGACAAGTACATCAATCATTGCATTAACTTCCAAGTTACACAAATGCTTCTGAAGAAAGAGTTGGCAACTCAGCCATGAGTGTTACACTGCATTCATCACACTAATGAAGCAGTCCACGAACTGTAAAAAATAATCCTATACAACAGCACCAAATGTATAATGTTGATCTATACGGCTGAGCTTTGGCAAAATCCCAGTCTTTTTCTTCTCCTCACGAACTCAAAAGAGCAGCCAGAGGTTTAAAACAATTTCTGATAGAAAGAAGAGAGGCCATACAGTCTGAGACTCATTTAAAAGTGACTGAAACAATGCACTCACACCAATAGGTTTATAGCTTGGAAAACCATTACAAAATTCCTTTCTCTCTAATAAATTAGAGAACCTCTTAAACTTTCAGACTGACCCCTTGCCTGAATGCTTTGTCTGAGCTTGAGTGCTAAGGTCAAAGTGTTACTAGTGGTTGACAATTATGACTAACACCCATTAAAAAGGTCCAACGAAATTTTGCGTGGATTAGCTAAATGAGAAGGAAATCCCCATACTTTTCCAAGTTTCTTCTGAGCAAATTCTTTTACGTACCACAATGTAGAGTCAAGTTGCTAGACCCAGAACGTTATAAATGGTATTTGAAACACGTGGGCCTATTTGGCATCCCAGGTTGCTCATTTTCTTAGGCTCTGAGAGAAGGGGTCTCTGTTATGCTGGGTTGGGATTCTCAGTCACAGGCTGCCTCTCTCTTTTCTGTTGTCACCACACGGTATGAGTATCCCAGACAAAGATGAAGGGGAGCACATTTCCATTAACAGTCAGATGACAGTTTAGGCATATGGAACCTATTAGCTCCTAAATCTCCCCTAGACACCATCCACATACAATGCCACAAAGAAAACATATGCGCTTAGGCATATTGAGTGAAATTAGGACTGTCAGATGATAGCTCTAGCATGATATAGCACACTGGTGGAAGACAGGCAATTGAGAGAAAGATTTAGTTAAAAGTTTCTTGCTGTAACAACTATCACTAGGGCTTTTGTATAGAAACCTTGAGTTTTATCATTATGATTAATACTTTTGCTGGTCATTTTAACCAAGAGGTTTAAGCAGAGAGCACTTATTTTTTATGGTATAAACAAGGTTCTGAGGAATACTGGAGGATTGATGGCCAGAAGGTAAAATAACTTTGCCCAGTATGACCTTTTAATAACTCAAACCTAATAGTTGGTAGTCTGGGACAGTGGCTCCCTAACCTCCAATAAATATACTGTGACATTACATCATGTGTCTTACTATTACAGGGAGCATCTAGAGGGATCTGCTGAAGTCATTAATTAGTTCCACCTTCCCCTTGAGGTGTTTGGAAAGACCTGAGTGGTAACTTGTGCCAGGTAAAACCTGTACTCATACATGTTGAAATTTCACGTTTGTTCTCTCATTTAATAAAATAATAGCTACATTGGCTATATAACTGTGCTACTAAGAATTCCCTTTGCATAAGACTACAGTGTTTGTTTCCCATGCCATTTACCACATGAAAATCTGGGAGTTCGGGTTGCTCCTTTTTAAGCCCCAGGTTTGATCCATACATTGCAACTCATGGGTGTTCTTCTCTACTGCAACCTCTTGGTGGCAATTGCATAAGGCAACATACCTGAAAGCACACCAAAGGCTACACCTTTTCATGTTTTGAGGCAGGCCACATGGGCAGAGATGTTGGTATTAAAAGTCTAACTCCTTGTGCTTTACCCCAATCATATATTCTTTTAGATTTTTTGAGCTTCCTTCTTCCAAACATGCAAGCTCTGATGTTGGCAAGAAATGTGGTTTTTTAGAGGGAAAAGGATTAGTGGATGCTCACAAACTCCTGTTAATTACGCATATAATTAACACAGTTTGGATGATCCAAAGAAAGTGAAGTTTTCCGGGATTCTTTTTGTTTGTTTGCTTTTTAATAGGCTCTTTTGTTCTACTTCCACCTTCCATTCATAGGCACCAATATCTAGTTTTAACTATACACGTATCATTCCAAGGAGGTTTTTCCAAGTTTGCCTGAACGAAACCCAAATAATTGATCACACATCCTGAGAAATTCTCTTAGATGAGAACAAGTGTGCAAGTCAGAATAAGCAGCCCTTGTGCTTAGTGAAGTGCAAGCCCTCAGTCCATGCAGGAGACTATCACCCAACTGATCTAACTACCATATCCTGTTTAATGATGTGAGTAGTTATATATATAAAGCCACAATAACATAAACTGGCAGGCTGGATGTAGCCACCTTGAGCATCACTGTGTTCTAATTCCTTTGCTTGGACATCTTTTGCTTGAGTCCTCACAAATCTGTCTGGCACCATTCTCTACTACAGGCACAACGCAGGGGAAAATGTCTCATACAGCCTTCCAGGCCTGTCCCAAGAGGGGTGTCAAGAAGTTATCAAAGGATATGCATGCAGAATCACAGAAACACCATAGTTGGAAAAGACCTACAAGATCATCCAGTCCAACCATCCACCAATCACCAATAGTTCTCACTAAGCCATGTCCCTCAACACAAAATCGAAACATTCCTTGAACACCTCCAGGGTCGGTGACTCCACCACCTCCCTGGGCAGCCCATTCCAGTGCCTGACCACTCTTCCAGAAAAGTAGTATTTCCTAACGTGCAGCCTAAATTTCCCCTGGCGCAGCTTGAAGCTATTCTCTCTAGTCCTATCACCAGTTACACAAGAGAAGAGGCTGACCCCAGCTCACTACAACCTCCCTTCAGGAAGTTAGAGAGAGAATTTGTAGGAACTTGTCTCAAAACGATTGCACAACCAAGGCTCTGTGGTGGGGAAAGGGCTGTGGATAGAGGACTTTACTGAAGGTTGGATCCAGATTACGTTACTCCAAGTCTCCAGCAGAGCATGCACAGGGACAAGGTCATATGAAGTTCAGGAAGCCTATGGGTGTCCTCTGCCTGGTCAACCTCCTGAGATCCTCAGAAATGACAGCTATCCATTCTGAGAAAGTCCTTGGACCTAAGCAGTGAATGTGTGAGCAATGATACCACTCCTTAAGAACATGGAACTACTGGCTGTATAAAAGTACCTGTTCAGAAAGGCAATAGGTGGATCAAAGAACTGAAGACTCCATCACTGGATCTTTGGATGATGAATATATATATCTACCTCTTGTTCTTTTCGTTTTTTCCTATTTATCTATCTCTCTTTCTCATGATGGTACCAATCAGATACACCAAGCCAGTCAGTACGTTTCATGGTTACCAAATTTCCCTGAATTTGCTGTTTTGCATGGTTTCATTGCTGTTTTGCATGGTTTTTACTGTTATCAGGTTTGCCTGACTCATTGTTTTACAATGAATAATAAAGATAGTATGTTGAATAGTTGCTTGACTGTTCTGTCTTTTTACATTCCCTGGGTGATTACAGTGGCTGAGTGACAGTGACCCTAACGCTGCATAGCCCTGCAGACCAGGGACATCCCTCACTCAGAGCAGATAAAAAACTCATCTCCCTCGCAATTCACTGAGTGGGATGAATAAAGGGGGAAGTCTGATATCCCTATATCTGTAACTTTAGAGGCTCCAAACAACCCAAACAACAAAGCCTCAGTAGGCCATGAAGGACAAAACCTGCCATCTCAATTGGAAACCATTCCAGAAGCTAAGGATAAGTGGCATTATAGGCATGGTTCATGGTGAGACAGGGAGCCTGTGGCATTTCTGACAGCTCATCACAGATCATCTGAACAGCTAACACTGTACAGAGAAGGGTATGTGTTATTTTTCCCTGGTGCTGAGGCATTTTGGAGCCCAGTTTGATGACCATAAATACGCACTGTGGATTGAGGGGGTTGCTTGGCCCATTTTCAGTAAAGGACTGAATCCAATATTTTAATGGAGTAGTTGTATCCCGCAGACACCTGTGTTGTAAAATGAGTCTGAAAACTCCAGGTGCTCCTGAGCAGCTGTGCTAATTGCATGGCACAGTCTGTTGCATTTTAGCAAAGACAATTGCTTCTTTTTTTTCTTTTTTCCTTTTTTTTTTTTTTTTTTTTTTTTGTTAATATTATGAAAAAGGCAAGCACAGCACATGCTTTTTCAGTCAAATGAACCTGAGGCTCTTCCTACCTTTAGTGAAATATTCCACTTGCCACACATGATCATTTCTCCCATTGACCCTAACAGCTATTGCCAGCACATGCTGAGTGCAATGAGTGGACTACAAGCAGAGCTGAGAAGGACCTTTCATTTGACAAATGGTCTTTGCTTGAAAAATACTTTTACAGCACAGTAAGCATTTAAATCTGTTGCCAGTTAACTCCTACACCATTTAGCTGGTGGTTGAACAGGAAAATTCATTATTTGTTTTCCTGCTTCTCTGAGGAAAAGTGCATTTCAGATGAGGTAGCAATGTATGGAACTAAGCTCCTCACAGGGTGTACTGGCCTATTTCAGGTGTGACATTCACACTCAACTGAAACAGTGAATTACTATCGATCAGGAAACATTATTGTCTTATCAAAGTGAAATGAACACTCTGGTAGTGCATTTTTACTTCGGTATTCCAGGATGTTACACACAGACATATAAATTGACTACAAGCAGTAGAAAGAACATTAATAGAAAATAAAAGCTGTTCTTAAAATTTCCAGCAAGATAGCAAGTTCATCAGCTGGTTAGGATTTAGCAGCTGAGACATTTTTAGTGGCATGTCTCTACTCAGAATTTATTTTCACATTAGTTGGTTAATTGCATTCAGGAAACACTTTGTGCTTGGTGAAGATAAAACAAGATTTAAACTTATGGTCTCTCTCCCTGTTTTATTCGTATCATTTATCTTTTAAAAGCAGAAAATCCTCAAAATCAGTTTACTTATTTACGTACTGACTTATGCCTGCATGTGTGGACACTGATATAAAGCTTGGTGTATATACAAATTAGCATGATTTCTACTTAGCATACTGCACACAGAAATTCGAGCATCTGTAAAACCTCCTATATATTTATGATTATCAATGAAATGTTTTACGTTTTTTGACAAGGAAATCATTAGAAATTATTTTAGTAGCTTTAATGGTTACAACTATCTGTCCTCGTCCAAGGCATTCTACCTAAAAATTCCTGCAACAGGCTTTGGGTGAGGAAGACCATTATCTTTAAAAACCTGTCAATCGTGATTTAAAGTTAGCAAACTGAATAAAAACCTGTACCTTCCCTTTGCAAGCTGTTCCCATTCACAGAAATCCATATTATTTTAAAATGTACACTGGGAGAGGTTTCCTCTCTTGGTTCTAAGCACCTATGCTAGACTCTTTATGGACAGTGGAAAAAAAAAGGCATTGCCAAAGCACAGTTCAGCTGACCTTTTTCAGACCAGCTAAAGAGTGATCTATCCAAGTCACTTCTTGTTCTTCCACTGAATGAAGAGGAGTCCACTGTAAGTATAGAGGTGTGAGTACTAAAGGTATATTTACCAGATGCATGGTATATCCATACATGAACTCATACATGAAAATAGCCACAGGTATATTTCCACATTTTAGAAATCAATATTTGGAAAGATGAATCTACTGCCCCACGCTTTCCCCTGGACCTTAATTTTTCCACAGTTTTCTCTAATGAAAAATCTGTTTACTTCAGACCATAATCAACTAATGCCCTCATTCTCTCTCTAATGAGCTAAATTGATTGAATTTCCCTATCTCCCAGTGCACTGCAGATTTTCAAGCCCTAAGGTCATTCCAGCATTAGTTTATGAAGTCCTTTCTAGTTCACCAGCATCTTTTGAGATGGTGGACAGCTATGTATGATGGTGCTTTTCAAGATTGATCCCAGCAATGCTATGTGTTTTTTGGACACAAGAACACTGGCCCTGGAGTCATGCATGTTCATTTCAGTGCTGCTGAGCCTGAGCCACTCACACAGCATCTCAGCCACTAAGTTCACAAAAATCATTGTACGTATGTGACTGTTCACAACTAACTGGTTTCTCTCTGCACCCATTGCCTTCTGTTGCACAGCAGTTGGGTTTAGAAAAAAATCATTCTGATTTAGACATCTATCCAAGATTTCTGAAGAGAGTACAGCAATGAATTTAGATTAGTATACTAATTGCTTAAACAGATGAAAGGAAATATCGAAAGGGAAAACAAAATACCAAGCATATGCCAAACCTGCTAAGGTATTTCATTGGTAGAGTTCTTTAAGTAACCAGCAAGCAAAACCAACTTGCTGGCTATGATGAGAATATTACCTGAAGACATGTATGTGCAACTGGAGCAGTTAAATTTTGTGCAATGCACCTTCCAAATAACTAAATCTGGAGGCGTATCACTGTCAATAAAATTGTTTGTAACTACACAATCAGTGTTTGTGCAGCAACTGATATTTCAGCCCCTGGATCATAATTACTTATTTGCCTTAAGCAAAATGAATCAAATACACCAATTACGGTTCTCAAGAATGTCAAGGTAAAATGAGCCTGAGCTGTGATGGTTTGTTATTTACTGTTCCAGCATCAGAGGAAGCAAATTCATGCCCAGGGAAACCTGATGACTGGGGAATTCACAGCTCTCCAAACAGTGTGCATGCCTCTAGCAGATGAAATTACATGGAGGGCAGCAGCTGCTGCTTAATTAGCAGGATGATAAATCTCAGGGGAACGTTTGCCCTCTGTGTGACAAAACAGCAGACGGCAGAGGTGGGGCACTGACTGGGGGGATGTCGGTCAGTGCTGTTAGTCCTTGTATCACTTCCCTCTGCTCAAACTGCCCTGAATGTTTCAGTCCTGACTCCTGTCCTGGTCCCTCACAAACTTCACACAGAGCCAGGGGGGAAGCTGTATTGCCAAGCTGAAAAAAGACAGAATTTTTCCGCTGTAATATAATTTCCCCCCAAAATGGTCTTTATGGTCTCAGCTGAGAGTTCAGAACTGGCAAAATTGGATCAATAGGATTCTTTTTTCCCCCAATCTCAATACATCTTTCCTTCACATGTTTATTTTCTTGTTCAACTCAGAGAGAGCAATGAGTGCTCCAGACCTCCTCCCAAAATTAGTTTAAGCTCAGCAAGTGCTTAGATCTCATCCACACTGGCCAGACAATGCAGAAAAGATGAGATGGGAAAAGCACTCAGAAGTATTTCACTGCAGTATTTTCACTCATCTCCATTATAGATATATCTCCTTCATAGAATCACAGAATCATAGAACCATAGAATGGCTTGGATTGGAAGGGATCTCAAGGATCATCAGGCTCCAAACAATCTGCCTTAGGAAATGTTGCCAACTGCTAGATCAAATACTAAGCCAGGCTGCCCAGAGCCCCATCCAATCTGGACTTAAAGACCTCCAGGGATGGAGCATCCACAACCTCTCTGAGAAACCTCACCACTCTCTCAGTAAAAAAAAATTCCCCCTGACTTCTAACCTAATACTTTTTTATATGAATTAATAATAAAGATTTTTTCCTCACTGTATTTCATTTAAAGCTATACAAGCTTTAAATGAAATAAAAGCTAATACCTATACAATAATTTTCTTTTTGCTTAGCTTTTCTGTTCTAGTTACGCAGTTGCTGGACATGATTTGTTTTCTGTCTCTGTTGAATGAGCTGTATTTCATTGTGAAGAAACTGCCTCATCATAATGAGGATGCCCTTGTCAGTGCAATTCATTCTTAATGACAACCTGGAACAAAAGGGTGCAGAGAGAGATGGCTTAGTTTTTCAGCAGGATGAAAGCCTAGTAGTTAGTGGCTCCTGCTTTCAGTCATTTATCAAGAAACTGTGCTCTGTAAGAGCTTAGATGCCTGCATGAGAAGAAATCAATCTAGTCTCATTGTCTGGCTGGGATTCAGTGAGAAAAACAAAGTAGTGATTTCAGAATGGACCTTGGAGAGTATCTTAAATGTTTCATGAAACTATAGAGACCTCTTGGTTGGAAAAGGCATTCAAGATCATCAAGTTCCACCATGCTGTGCTAGATAACTGAAATTCTTTAAGAAAGCAGCACAGATAAGTAGATATATTCTGTTATGAGAAAAGTCACCAAGGTCAGAAAATGGTCTCTGTACTAGAGATATTTTTTTCATATTATCTCTAATAGAATGATTTCTCTTGTTTCATAACCTCCAGATGCTCCAAGGTCACAGATAGGCAAGATGTTTGCCAACAGAGAATTAGTGCAAATGTGGCTGAAATTTAAGAGAGCACCCATTCTGTTACTTTTTTCAAAGGTTACAACACATCACAGATAAATTCTTTGTTGGTTTTGTTGTTTTTTTTTTTTTTAATTTTTTTCCCCAACCAGCTGCAACAGTGAAATATTTTTCACTGGCAGAAGCAGTCACACATTTTTTTATCGGTAGAACTGGAAGATCAGATTATAAATAGCATCATACAGATGTTCTCCTGCTAAGGATAATACTACTTGATCCCATAAAAATCAATGTGAACTCTGTGCTGATAGGGCAGCCTTTTTCAGAGATTAACTAATCTAGAGATGGAGGGATTGCTGAGTGAGCAGTTTACAAACCATAATTTATCTGAGAAATGATGACTCCCTTTCCATATCTGATGCCCTACACCCTGGCTAGAGTAAGGGGAAACTTGGGTAGCAAATGTGAACTGGAAATAGAGACCCTCAGTTGCTCTGCTTCCCCCCCAGTCCGGAAAAGAAGTGGAGATATTAAATGAGCAAAAAAGAGATCCATTGCTGTGACTGCTTGGCTCTTCTATCCACTTAGCAGGTACAAGGAGCCAAAGCCCCATGTATATCATCAGCCCAACCCCGTATTTTGGCACCCAGAGAAAGCTGTGAGAAAAAACATACCTCTTTTCATAGATGTCTCTGCATTGCTTTGTGAGCCAAAAGGCATCCCCTAGACCTTTCTTATTTTCTGATGAGATTCTGAGATGTTTTCCCTTCACAGCTATGCTCAAGAGTGCAGAACATCCTGTGAGCAGGCATACCTCCCTGCTTTCCAGGCTCGCCAGTGGACATAAAAAAGCAGATGTTAGAAGATCCTACAGCAGTAATGAACTCTTATAACCAGTTAACATAAATGATAGAATACACATTGATAGCCAATGTCACTTCATAGCTAAATAGTGACACTTTCACTGTAAATGCCTCTTACAGCCTTCCCCCTTCTGTGATCATTTTGTCTCTTGTCTCCATTGAGGTTATCTTAGGTAAAGGAGAAGACAAACTGCCAAGAATGGGACAGACAGTTTTGTAATTTCTGATATACCACAGAAAAGAAGTGGGTCTGATGTTGGCCAGAAATCACAACAAGTGAGCTCACAGGGGCCTGCTTTTTCCAGCCAGCAGGGGAAATGAAGAACAAATTTAATGTCTTTGCCTTAAAAAAAAAGATTCTGCCAAGTCTTGAGCATATCACATAAGTAACGTTGCTGCTGTGTGGATGGAGATGAGATAAAAAAATTAGTATCTGCAGCAATACCCAAAGCAGAATTTAAATCAATGTGGCAAATTAGCTATACTAGCCCTGTAATAATGCAAGAAAGCACCTGATGGGATAGCAGCCTTACTTTTTCTCAGTGGAATCCATGGAGACTTTGCCCACAAGGGAATTATACTAGATAACTTGCCCATCTATGGTCACAAGTAAGTTGTAAACTCTGAGTTAAGCTACACTTAAGGTAGTGCTTCCTTAACATGAGCTAAGGCACAGGGGAAGGCTGTGGAGCTGCTGATGGCTTCTGCTTACTGCAAATGAGTGAGCAGCAAATACAGGAGGTGAGCTGAGGTAAGGCCAGACAGCTTCTTCAATAATGCAATTTCATCCACCTGCACACAGAGTTAAAATGCTCTTAATTGTTGCTCTACAGATGGGACCAAGATCCTCCGTGGTTGGTTTGCTGCTCCCAGGAGAGGTAGAGCTCAGTTAGAGAAATGTTATCCTAATTAAAAAAAAATAAAAAATAATAAAAAATAAAAAATTGATGGCTATTAAAATAAAATAAAATATGCTTTTCCCCTTCCTTGTATTGCAATCTTCTCACTGACAGGTTAGGTAGCAAATTTAGAGTAATGCAAAAATATTTACCAGAAATGTACTGCAGTATTTCTAGGGATACCAGCAGGTGCTGCTGAATAATTAATTTTTAATGTATTCATTCTATTTTACTGCTTAGAGTGACAGCCATTAGCAACATAAATAACAGTAGGTTCTCTTTTATGGACCAACCTCCTGTCAACATTCATTTTTAAAAGGGTAGGACAAAATATTCTCCAGAGAAAGAGGAAATGCATTTATTTCATACTCTAATGTAAATGCACACACACTCACATGTGTATACGATTTTTTTTTCACTGAATGATTTGCACTGGCAGAGAAAATCAGACTGACACTCTTAACACCTCTTTCTTTTCTCTGACCTCTGATTTTATTTTGCATTTAAAAGACATTTCTTCCTATTTACATCTCTTGAGCTAAAGAATTATGACATATATGGTATAGCATGCATTAACATGCAAAGCAAGCTTATTGAAACAAAATTATGAAAGCTCTTTAGAGAAAAACTGTTGTGTGAGATAGCTCTGTCAATACGTCAGTCCCTATCAGTACAAATGCAATAATGCGGAACAGCCAAACAAGACAACCAGCTGGTGAATATCAGTGAATTTACTGATGTCAGGAAAACAGTATTTATTTGTTCCAGTCATCAATGCTCATGGATATTTTTCCTTCCAGTTAATTGAAGCCTGCTATAAACAAAGTTGCTAAATATGATGCCACAGTAGCAAGCAGCGGTGTATCCCTAACCAACATTGCACTCAAAGCCGAAGTCCCTCTCCTATGTTACAGCCCCTTACTAGCATCCTGTGGGGTGCAAGAATTTGTTCTAGAGCCTCCAAGAAAGCTTCAGCACAAGAGGGAAAAGTACAGATTTTGCTGCCTGTGTGACATAGGGGGTTGTTGCTGTCTTACAGATATCCATTCTCAAGGTTCTCCTGGAGATGTGGTCCAGATCCTGTGGTGTCTTTCAGGCCATTCTATTGTACCTGGTCTCATACTGAAAGTGTAGAAAGATGAGTGCAGCCACAATTCACTCAGCTAACTAATCCAGACTGTGTTTGAGGGAGGTCTTAAACTTAATGAGTCCCTCGGGGGCTTCAAAGTGAAAAGTTCTATCTGTCCACATGTGGATAAAAGGGTAGAACTTCTACACTTGGCATTCTTTCCACTTGCCTGTTGGGTGCCACTTCTTCCAGCATCTTGCTGCTGCCTGAGAACATGTTTGGTAGAGAACCGCAGTTCAGAGGAAGAGTGCAGTGAGTCACCAAGCTGTTTGGAGCCTGGGAAGAAGCTGAAGCACTTCCTCCAGAGCAGCTACAGTCTCTGGATTTAAATACAGGCTCTTCTAAGTATGCATTTAAGCACCTTGTGAGCACTTTTTTGCTTGATGGGCCATGACACCCCTATCTGTTGAGGTCTGACCTTTCACTGTGAATATAGGGATTGACTAAACAGACATTTTTACGAGGAATTTTGCTTAGGAAAAAAGTTGTTGTTGATAATGGCAGCTAAACCTCAGAGCACGTCTTTTCAGACAACCTTGTTCATAATTTCCTGAATTCTTCAATTCAAAATGGAGTCTAAGATTCTCATCACAATAGTAGTGATGTGAATTTGGAGCAGCTCCAGCTCCCCATCAGGCTAACAATGCCAGGACATCAATTTGCTTCTCTCTCCCTGTGCTGGCAGAAAATGCATAAAATGGCCCATTTTATGGTGCAGGGTACAATAAATGATTTTAGGACAATTCCCTATATTTGACCATCATCTTATCCAAAAATCCAGCTCTTCTCAATGTCTTTATTGCATACATGCATCAAAGGCACTGATTTTGTCTGTTATTGAAAAATCTAGCCTCAGACTTAAATCCTAGATGTGATCACTGTCTGTATCCAAGATCTCCCTTTCTCATTCTCTCCTATTCTAGACCCAGTTATGATAGCTGTCAGCCAGGATACAATTAAAGATGATGGCTTTTAAGGCTTTCAAGAGAACTTCCGCTGAAATTTAGGCTGGTTTTCTGCTACCATCATCTGAAATCACATAGAACAAGAAAGTCCTGCTCTGAAATAAACTACTTTGCATTTTCAGCTACTAAGTTCTGTAACATTACACTTCCCACAGGGTACAAATGCCACCAAAGCTATGGCCTGCCACTGACTGTGGAGCACTGTGGTATCTGCAGTGTTTGGTCTTACAGAATACATCCTAGGCCGTGGAAAAAGCTCCACAAAATAGCTTCAGAAAGCTATGAGGAAACATTAGAAAAAGCAAAAGAAGGAAAACAACATACAGAAAAAAACACCTCCACTAAAGCACTGCAAATTAATGTTTACTGTTTATATCAACAATACTGCACTACTAGAAGAACTTTTAATAAAAACTAAAAGGACATTCATGTGATATTCTGGCAACAGTGCAGCCAAAGTAGTTCATACATTTTCCAAAGCAAAGTACTATGTTATCTAAAATTCAAGCCTTTGCCCTTACAAATTTTCAGTAACCCAAATCTTCTATTTCAGCTATGACACTCCCAATCATAACTCCAAAAAATGATTTACATGTATTACTATGGGAGGACAAGCAAGGCAGAACAAGTTGCTCGTGACCTCATGATGTTCCCTCCTTTGTTGGGGAGGACAGTGATGCTCATCTTCTCTTTGTTCATGCAACACAGAAGGGGTTATGAACCTAACTTCATCATGAGGTGTTTATTTTTCCACCATCAGGTGGTAAGAGCACATCCTAGCAACCTGTCTTTGTACTAGGCAGTGAAAGAGGTTACATTAGCTACTGCCATAACAAGTTAGCCTCCCAGCAGAAAGCACTGAAGTTTCTATGTGATGCTGCTGGCCCATCTCCCCCTCCAGCCAAAGAGAGAAATTCAGTGTGTCCTTTTTCAGTCTCCTTGACTGAAGATTTTCTATCAAGATGTGCCTAAACTTAAACTTTGAAGGATCTTACTAATTATGAATAAACAAGACACCAGGAGACAAAACAAAAATATTTTTGTCAACTAAAAGCAATCGCATTTTGTTACTGTTTTCCTTTCTCCAACAAAATTAGATTTTCCATTATTACTATTTTGAATCCCTTGAGAAAGCAAAAAACCAGTTCTTCCTGTCTTTGTAGTCTTGATCTGGTATAGTAGTTGGCCTATTTAGAGTAAAAAATACTGATGTCCTGCATTTCTTGCATGTAGAGCAAATTAACAGAGACCTGAGATCTGCACTCTCAAAATAGAGACAAATATTTACATCAGACATGAGCCTGAAATTCATAGGCAAGGCTCCGTTCCCATGCCATAAATTCAAATGGAAATCCATGAAGAGGACAGAGGGAGAATATTTTTTCTTCTGCTCCTGGAAATGACAGTCATACTGATAGCTCAGACTCACTAAACAAGAGTGTATCCATTATTGCACGAAGGACACGAAATAATTAAAATTAACCACTGTGAAACACTGGTAGAGAATCAGCAAGTATAGTTAGATCCTATAGCCACAATCTTTGACAAACTAATCCAGGACACTGCCTCCAGCTCCCTTTGGTCTCCCAAGACAGATTTGAGCAGGATGTGCTTGTACTTCTGCCCTCCCATAGGGCTGCTCTGCTGATTCATTCATAACAAGATTTGCTTAGCATTGAGTAGACCCAGGTAATAAGAAGCAAAAGCAAACTGAGCCTAGTGCTGGGGAGGACATGTTGAAAGTCACTGCTGCTGCCTCCTTGTGCAACAGGTGACACATACTTCCTAAAAGAAAGGGTGAACAGGGAATCCAAGCAGCTAGCACAAAGCTGAACAAGGTTGGCTAGTGTACTGTATTGCTCATTCTACACTGAGGCAAGATGAATTACTGGTTTATGAAATCCCTCAGTCTCAATCTTGCTTAAAGAGAGCACAAGCCTGGTGAGGGAATCAGGAGCTTTTCTATTCTCTTTAGAGAACCATCTCAGTCTCTCCAAAGGACTTAGGTGAGCAGAGTTAAACAAGGCAGGTTGAAATCTGTTAACAGAGCAGTAAGGGCACTGCAAGCAAAGGCTGGGGCCCCTACCAAGCAGTACCAGGATACTGTAATTCATAACAGCAGTTCCTGTTCCTGTGCAGTGTGTTTGGTATGATCTGGTGGATCACACGTGGGCAGCAAGGAAACGCAGTAGGGAAGAAATTTTTGGTGAGTCTTAGATCAGCAGAGAAAAGAGTGGAAACACTGTTCTCAGTCTGAACTTGTTCCTTGGAATCATGTTCCCAGGTTTGGGATTGCCTGCTAATAAAGAGACAACAAAACACCTGAGCAGACTTTGAAGAAAATGCAGTTCTTCAGTCTTAAGAAGGCTGGAGTATGGAGTTATACAGTCTGGAAAATAGAAGGGGTGAACAGAAAACGCTACCTCAAAGGAGCCCAAAGAGACTCACTTATTCTTAAGGAAAAGGAAAAGAAAAAGGAAAACAGATTTTTTAAAATCCAGAATTAGAGACATTACATGCAGTGCTTTCCTATCAATTTTTGAGATTATCCTCTTCTTCGGAAGCAACAAAAGAGCAATCATGTCAGCTGAAACTCATCTGTTCTTAAAGATCTGTATTTCAACTCCACCTATGTTTGCAATTGATGCAGGCACTGTAAAACAGAAGCATGAAATAACCTTAGACACACACACACAAAAATGCTTGCTGTCTAAACAGACAATCCAGATGAAGGGAGAGAGGAGGCAAAGATGAAGAGGGCAAAGCTGCAGGAGGCCAATGAGAAAGGAGCGCAAAGGTCCTCAACATCAACTCATTGCTTTGTTTCACAGTCCATGTTCTGCCTCCCTCAAAAAGCAAACCAACCAACCAACCAAACAAACAAACAAAAAACCCACAATGAACTGGAGTTGGTAAGAAAATCCCAAGAAATTCCATGTTGTATAAATGACTAATGGTTTTTCTCAAAGACTGGCATTAAAGTAGAAAAGTTTCAGAAATCAGATCTGGCCCATCCATATGACTCTGAAAATCAGTTTCAAAGGATTGTTCTTTTGTACTCATGAAAACTTGTCGAAAAATATTCCAAATGTAAGGTGGCCACACTGGGAAAGAAAAATACACAAAAAAAAGAAGGAAGAGCAGAAGTAATCAGGTGAGCTCACACCTCCAGCTTCTCCCAAATATAAAGACAACAACTTTAATGGCAACAACAGCTTTATTCTTCAAATCCTTTCATTCACAAAACCCAAAAGCTGTTGAAAAATCACTGGATCCTGATAGGAATTCAAGGAACTAAAGCCATCTAGGAATCTCAGAAAAGCCTCCAAAACTCCTCTTCAGCCCCTAGAATTCACAGGAACTGGTCTTCTAACTTGACTTGAATTTTTTGTCTAAAAATGGTAAACATGAATAGAGCCAGTAGACTGATGAATCACCCGGGTCATCAAGTCTCCATTCATAGAAAACTAGATATTAGTACAGTCATAATATACATTAGTTTAAAATTAGATAGTAGTCTTAAAAACTAACTTAAAAACTGTTTCAGAGTAAGCTACAGGTGTCATAGCCAAAGCTTTTCAAAAGTGTTGAAATGTGAATAGAGTAGCCAAGGGTAATTAACTAAAGTCAGAACTGTAACTGTATTCAGATGAAAATCAGTTTCAGTCTTGTTTTTCTCAAGCATTCCCCAGATAAGCTAAATTATGAGTTATGGCAATAAAAATCAGAAGATGACAATGAGAGCAATAAAGCCAGCAGACAAGCTCTCACAAAGAAGATATGAGAGAATGCATGAATAAAGGGAACACATTCATCCTTAGGTAGGAAAGATGAAACAGACAAATAAGACTTGGACATCAAAGTAACACAAAGCAGGAAATAGACACAAGATGAGGAAATTCAGAACAGACAACCTAGAAGAAGCATGTGACACAATGAAACAGAAAAGATTTGAGATATTCATGCAAAGGAGCATGGCACAATAATTGTCTGCCATTATGTACAGTAATTTCTTCCCCAAAGAAAAGATTAAGTCAACAAAGATATAGGATGAGAAAATAGCAGCTGGTTCAGAAAATACCTGACAAAGAAGTGCTCATAAAGCAAATAAAAAATACCTCACTAGTACATCATCTAACCCACTCAGATCCATTAAAAAATAGAAAATGTTAAATAAGTATAGTCTCAACACGCATTGATCAAATGCACGTACAATTTGGCATCAGCCTTATTAAGAAAATACAAAATTCAGGAAAAATAAATGGACAAATAATTTATCCAGCCACAAGGTAATTCACAGGGAGCAACTGATACGCCAGCAGTGAGTAGAGATAAAAAACACACAAATCCGTAAGATATTATCTTATGTCTGTCCTCACCTTCACTACTCAACTTTTCAGTGCTTTGTTGGCTGGCTTGCAGCTACCATCCTCTTATACTGTTTTTTGTCATTCTTACTGTGATCTGATGCTCTAGTGCTATTGCCCTGAGAGCTCCAGTCTGAACTGGCTAAATGAAACATCAACGCAGCACGGCTTCTGATTCCCGGGAAAATTAATATCTCTAAATTGAGTATCTTTACAGAAGATAAATGCATGCTTTCTATTCCCCGGGGGAAAAGGTGCATTGTTCTTTCTCGCAGCCACTCCTTGCTCAAACTACGAGGATTGCTCCAAAATGAATGCCTCCTGTTTTATGACGCTGGGCCATGACATGAGAGACAGGTGGTGGTGGTATTACAGCAGAAGTTGAACCTACTCATCAGTATTCCATTACATTTTTTGCTGTGTGACAGATGGCAGCAAAGGGGCAGTCTGACAAAATGGCGTCTGACACAGAAGTGCTGATGAAGCAAAGGTTTACAATTGAACTCTTTCATGCAGAAAAAATGGCACCCATGCATGCTTGCTGAATGTTTATTGCAACCAAGCAATGAATGTGAGCACAGTGAGGTGGATGGGTGAGGTGGGTGGTGATGCATTTCAGAAGCTGCAAAAATGGGTCACCTCCTCTTACGCAGAGTCTTATCAGCATGGCATGCAGGTGCTTGCTCACTGCTGGCAAAAATGCATAGCTACTGGTGGTGTTTATTTTGAAAAAGAATTGTACCTGAGAATTTCCTCTAGTAGTGTCATTGTGTTCTTTGTATCTGTCATAGTTTCCATAGAAATAAGTAGGAGGCATTACTTTTGGAGCAACCCATGTGTATTGGCACCAGCCAGCAATTGCCAAACTTAGGTAGCAGCAATATCTAACAAGCATCAGCTTGGAAAAGAAAAACCTAATTCAGCAAACTGAGGTTGGCAAAAAAGCCCATTGTAGGCTGACTCAAAGACAAAAGGATGGATATCTTTCCAGAACAGGAAATTTATTAAAGCAAATAGTAATCCAAAACCTTTAAATAAAATCACACATTTCTAAAGTGGAAGAAGGAAAGCAAGATGCTAAGCTTCTGCATGTGGATCTATTGCCTGAATATTGATAATACGCTGGAAAAACATTGGTCAAAATCTTGCCTGAGAAGTAAGATCCACATAAAATTTCTTATCGTAAAGTGGTAAAGGCTAACATTTATGTCCTCAGCAGCTTTGGTATCACAGGTAGCATCATTACTAGGCCGTTTTCTGGGGAATATGATGTTTATTTTTACAAAAGTTTAACATCAATGAGGGTCTCATTGCTAGATATAATACCATCAAACCTCTGGACAACAGCTGGTATTTCAGAGGTGCTTCAATGGCAATGGGTAACACCATTCTGTTCATAGAATCATAGAATCATAGAATCATAGAATCATAGAATCATAGAATCATGGAATCATGGAATCATAGAATCATAAAATGGCTTTAGTTGGAAGGTACCTCAAGGATCATCAAGATCCATACCTCCCACCTCAGGTAGGACCATCAACTTCCACATCTAATAAATACTAGATCAGGCTGCCCAGGGCCCCATCCAACCTGGCCTTGAACACTTACAGAGACAGGGCATCCACAACCTTTCTGGGCAGCTTGTTGCAGCATCTCACCATTCTCATGGTTCTCAAGTTCTCAAAGAACTTCCCCTTAAATCCAACCTAAATATCCAACCAGTATATTCTATATCCTGTTCCTACTGGCCAAATCATCCTTTCCCCTGCCTACCAGATCTGACCTCTCTGGAGGGTATACATCATCACAGCCCCTGCCCCACAGCCTGGGCACCCCTCCACCTGCACAGCATTGGCTGTCCTCGGATAAAAAGTCCATACATGAAAATGGAGAGGAGGGGCAGTAAAACTGCTTCCCAGTCTGTTGTGCAGCCTCTCTTTGCAGTGAGATTGTGGAGAAAGCAGTGACCCAGGCCCACAAGCAAGTCATGGAGAAGACAGGTAGAGGTGAAAATGGTTAGGAAGTGCAGAGCCGGGCTGCCCTGCCAGGTTATTCACAGCTGGGCACCAAAACAGTGCCCTGAGTACCAAGAGAACGATTTTGCCCTTCCATGCTTGAAGAATCCTGGCACTATCTCATCATCTCTTCTCTGTGCATCATTACTGCAGTGCGAGATTTTGAAGTTCAAGCCCTTGAGTATTCTGAAACATGGATTAAATCATTTCAGATCCTCCAGGCTGTAGTGACAGGATGTCTTTCTTTATTTTTTTTTTTATTTTTTTCTTGGAAAGCTTATAATAACTATTCATTTCATTATAATGCAAAATCAGAAAACATTGAAATCTTGAGAAAATTGGTTTTTTTGGCAAAGCATATGGAAAATATATTTAAGTACATCATCACACTTCATTGGAATTTCAGGGTAGCTAAGAGTATTAAAACTTTACTGTTGCTGAAATGCATATTGTGCAAGTGCAATCCCAACTGTATAGTTATGAGTGTTTTACATCAAATTTTGGCTTACAGAAATGATACTTGGATTATCCCCAAACTAGCTGGGTAAAGAAAATCTAGACTTGATCTCACAGACTACATTATATTGGTTGTATTATGAGATAATCATAAGAGAGATAGTTCTTGGCTGAGGGAAACTGAAAATTGTTCATTTCCAAAAAGAAAACATAGGAGAATATTCAACACCTACTTTATATTGACAAGTTGTCCACCAGCAGCAGAAACATTAGTATCCTACTCATCCTGATCTTTGTACTGATAAAGAGCCCAGAGCACACTGGAGAGTCTAGCCATTCAGAAATACATATGTGACCTAAACATGAAAAATTACTTCAAAACTGACATAATAGGGCCCTTTGGCTTTTATTAAAACTGGTTTATTTACCATTCCTAAAACTGGCAATTCATGCAATTAGTCATTCTGTAGCTAACAGAATTTCATACTAATAAATACATCATCAAACAAAGAGATCTGGTAACTATTGATCCATACTGATGTGCTCAGTAAGAAGGAAGTCCTTGGGGAAAAACTAGCAAGGCTCATTGACAGGGCTTTGAATTATATTTAAAGGGGGAGCAGTCTAATGGTGAGCCTTCCTGTGATAGCATTGGGGATTGCACAGCTAGGTTAGGGGAACAAGAGTGCTAGTGGATGCCCTCAACCTGCTGCCCTGAAATGTGCTGTAAATGCCACAGCACACTTGAAATCTTACAAAAATGAGTCAGGGGCCACTGAGGCAATAAAAAGTGGCAACAGGGAAACTCAAAGGAAGTACTTGAAAGGAATTGAGAAGTTATCCTCCAAGAAGTCACCGAGGCAGGATGCCCAGCTGAATTGCCTCTACACCAGTGCATGCATCTTGGGAAACAAACAGCATGAGTTGGAAGCCACCGTGCTGTTAGGAAGACATTATGTAGTTGCTGTCACTGAAACATGGTGGGATGATTCCCATGACTGGAGTGAGGCTACAAGATGTTCAGAAGGGACAGGCAAGAAAGAAAGGGAGGAGGTGTTGCCCTCTACATCAAGAAATGAATAGTGTGTGAAGAGGTGTCCCTGAAGAATGGCCACAAGCAAGTTGAAATGGGTGAGTTAGAGACTGAGGCAACAAAGAGAGCCTTGCAGATAGAATCCACTGCTCAATTAAGCAGAGCCTGTTGATGAGGCCTTCTTCCTCCATCTACAGGCACTTAGTGCAAAAGAGCTTATTGCTAAAGAGCTTATTGCAAAAGAGCTCTCCATCTTCAGCTATGAAATGTCAGGAATGGAAGGCAAAAGACCAGCATGGTTTGACCAGGACCTATTGATCAAATTGGAAAGCAAGAAGAAAATACACAAGCAGTGGAAGAAGGGATCCTGGGAGGAGTATGTTGCCAGGCTGTGTCAGGAATGGGGTCAGGAAGGCCAAGGCCCAGCTGGAACTGGATTTAGCAAAGAGTGCAGAGAAGAACAAGAAAGACTTCTACAGGTACCACAACCAGAAAAAAAATGTTTAAGAACACATAACTTCCCTAGTGAGCAATACAGGTGGGCTGATAAAAAACAGATAAAAAGAAGGCTGACGTATTCAACATCTTTTTTGCTTCTCCTTTGCAGTCTTCATCAGCAATTGCTCTTCAGAAAACCCTCAAGGTGATGGGTCAGAAAGTGATGTCTGGGGGAGCAATGCCCCTCCCACTGTAAGCAAAAATCAGATTTGCAACAACCTGAGAAACATGAACATCTATAATTCCATAGGTCCCACGAAGATGCATCCTAGAGTCCTGAGAAAATCAGCTGATGTAGTCACCAAACCACTGTCAATGAGACTGGAAAGTCATTGCAGTCAGTTGAAGTCCTGGTGACTGCAAAAAAGGTAACATTGCATTCATTTTTAATAAGGGTGGAAATGACAGCCTAGAGATCTACTGACCTGTCAGACTCACTTCTGTGCTGTGAAAAGTCACAAAACAGATCCTCCTAGAAGTTATGTTAGCCATATGGGAGACAACCAGCATGGCTTCATCAAGGGTAAGTCCTATTTGACCAAATGAGTGGAATTCTGTAATGGTGTAACTGACTTAATGGATAAGGGAAGAGCCACTGATGTCATCTGTCTGGACTTCAGTAAGGCTTTTGATATGCTCTATCACAATGGATTTGATGGATGGAATGTTTAATGAATGAGGAACTGGTTGCAAGATTGTACCAGAGAGTGGTGGTCAATGTCTCAGTGTCCAGATGGAGATCAGTGGTGAGTGGTGTCCCTCAGGATTCAGTACTGGTATCTCTGCTCTTTATTATCTTCATCAGTGATGTCAATAATGGGATTGAGTGCACGCTCAGTGGTTTGTTGGTTGCATCAAGCTCTGTGGTGCAGTTGATACATATGAGGGATGTGATGCTGTTCAGAGACACCTAGACAGGCACAAGCAGTGGGACCAGGAGAACCACACGAGATACGAAAAAGCCAAGTGCAAAGTCTTCCAGCTGAGCTGTGGCAAGCCATGCTATCAATACAAGTTGGGGAATGTAAGGATGGAGCATACCAGTGGGGCTTGGAAGTACAGGGGGATGGCAAGCTGGACATGAGCCAGCAATGTGCCTTCACAGCCCAGAATGCCAATCATATCCTGGGCTGCATCAAACGAGGCGTGGCTAGAAAGTCAGGGAGGTGATCCTGGCCTTTTTCACTGGTGAGACCTCACCTGGAGTACTCCATCCAGGTGTGGAGTCCTCAGTACAAGGGAGATACGGATCTGTTAGAGCTTATCCAGAGGAGGGCCATGAAAATGATCCCATAGACAGAACATCTCCCTTGTGAACACAGGCTGAGAGATCTAGGGCTGGTCAGCTTGGAGAAGGCTCCAAGTTGACCTGATAGTGGCATTTCAGTATGTAAAGGGGGCTATAAGAAGGAAGGGGACAGACTCTTTATCAGGGTTTGTTGTGATAGGACAAAGGGAAATGGTTTCAAACTAAAAGAGGGGATTTAGGTTGGATATAAGATTAAAAAAAATTAATGTAAGAGTAGTGAAGCTCTGGAAAGTGCTGCCCCAAATTGGTGGTGGATGCCCCATCCCTGGAGACATTCAAGGTCAGGCTGGATGTGGTTCTGAGCAACCTGATCTAACTGTAGAGGTCTCTGTTCATATCACAGAGCTGAACTATATGAGCTTTAAAGATGAGCTTCCTACTCAAACAATTCTATGATTCTAAGTTTTTCATTGATCATGCAGGAAGATTAACTATTCTAAACAGCAGCGGCTGCAACAAGAATCTAAACACAATTCATCAAAAATGTTTATTTATTTCAGATGAATAGCTAATCAGGAAAAAAATTTCAATCCACAGATTACCGCAAACAAATAAATAGCTAAGAAGTTTATCTGAAGCTGAGGTACCTGACTGGTCACTGTGATCTTGAAGGAAATCTAAAGTAATAGGTGGTTTGAGGATCTGTCTTGGGTGGCTGATGACAAACAAGAATCAAAAATCTGACCTCTGACTGCATATTCAATACCCAGATTTTTTTCTACTTAGTTTCCTTTTGGTGATGTTTGCAGTAACTTTTCCACTTGGTCTGAATAAATGACCACAGCAGAAAGACTAACTGTGAGTTGTATGAGCTTAGTGTCAAATCTCAAGAGCACATTCATTCACATATCATCTGTTAAAAATATCAGTATATTTGTTAGCTAAAAAGACATTCTTTGGCTTCATAATATACTCCATTTAGCTCTCTGTGAATACAAAATCAGTACTTCAATGGCTCTGCTTGGAAGCCAGTGCTACGTACAGGTAGTATAACAGATAGAGATGATGGATGGCTTTTCACTTGTGATGATTTGCTAGAAGGGTACATCAAACAAAAATCTCCACTACCATAATTTGTTAAACCAGCCAGGAATTGCAAACTTTTCTGAAGGGTTTATTTTTTCAGGTCACCATTATCATTATTTATTAGAGCTTCAGAAGTTTCCGATGGTAGCTCTAACACATACACATTTTTTAGTGTTTCAGAAATGCTATGTAAAGCATTTATTAACATTATGCAATTATGCACTTCAATGGTGCAACGCAATGGAAAAAAAGACACTAGAAGCTAGATAGTGAGTGTTTCATATTGCAGATAATTAGGAAAGCTCAGCAGCAGACAAACAGTTTCTCATTTCCAGTACAGAATACCAAAGATCTGGGTATTTTCAAAAAATAAATAAATACACAAAATCTGGGAGTAACACACAGTCCTTCTCCAAAAGTAATACACTATTACCTGACACAGAGAATAGTATCCTTTACTACCTCTCCAAATGAGGAACACACTGCAGTTGATCAGACGAGATCTGACTTTTTCTCTCCTGTCCAAATATTCCCACCCATGATTCTCAGTGAAACTCCAAATGAAAATAAAATTCTCCACAAATGGCTTCTGACAGCTTATATATCTTACAAATTTATTAAAAAATTTTTCTGCCATAATCATGTACAGAAGCACCCCGAGGCTCTCAAACCAGACCTGCTTTTGCTAGCACATGAATGCTGATAATTTTTATGCTATCTTTAACTCCTCAAGTTATACCAGCATGAATGTATTTAAAACAAAGGGCCCATTCCTTCCGAAAAGTTTTGTTGCCACAGTTGTCAAACTCACAGAAGTCAGAGAAAAATTGAAGCAGCTTTATTTTAAAATTCTGGGGAAAAATGAAAGAAGAAAACAGCAATATGTGGAAAGGAGGCCTGTTAAAATACATGGGAGGGAAGCCCACTGAGCATTTCTTCAAAGCATATCGATATCCTACTGGAAATTGTGCTGATTGCAGCACGAACTTCCAGGGTGTATACACATGTACACAGTACAGAAACCTGTTAGTGTTCACCTTGTATTCAGTTTTGTTGCAAGCTTCTATACCATCTGAATATCTGAAACAACCTTCAGTTGCTCCACAGCTTTGTACTTAGAAGGTGATGACAAAGGTATAATTGAAAGTCACAACTCTGCTGTACTCTCAGGTCTGCTCTGTCTGCCTAGGTGCTGACATAAGACTGACCTAGCTGCATGTAAATCAAACAGATTTCAAAACATTTTATGTAACTGCTGCTCTAAACCATACTTCTCTGTGCATTCATTGCTAACATGGCCTGTTTGCTACCAATAATCCAATCAGTGCCACATTCATTTCCATTTCTGGGTTTCCCTTTTTTCAGGCAGTTCTTTCTTATTTCCAGCTACCACATTTATTTGGATGCTTTCTCTTTCAAGTGCGAGTTCTAAAAGAAAGTATTGCAATGATAAAGTATCAATGACAAATAGTAAATGAGTCAGTGATAGAATAACTTGCTAATTTGTCACAAACACATTCTGACCACTGAAAACACAGTTAAGCTAAGATATTCTTAGCTCCCCAGACACTCCCATAATATAGCTCAGAAAGGACGGGTGGGGATGCAGGTTTTACATGATTGACTTTTCTTTGTGCAGTGTAGTAACCTTGACAAGCAACACTTTGCTGATACACACAGACAAAGCTTTTGCCCATGCAGACAGCAGAGCACAGTTGTTTTCAAGGACACTCCTCCTTTAGGCCCTGGGAGGTGGACCAGAACTCAAATTCTGATTCCCTTTGTGCCTTTAAGCAACATGTATCACAATCTATCTCCCTTGGACAGATGTTATTCAGCTCTTCCCATGAATTCTGAATGCTAGCTTACCTGTCTGTTCCTGGCTTCTATCAATACCAGCACCACCAGGGAACAGACAAGTAATTTCTGCAGAGTTGGAGAGCTTTCTAAACACACCTCCCAGAAGTGCTTCAGGAAAAGCTATCTAGAAAAAGGCAGTTCAGTAAATAAAAATAGTACTGGGTCAAAATTAATCATAGCTTTCTCACTGACTTCAGCAAAGCAAGATAAGACTCCCACTTGTCATTATCCTATTGAATGCAAGTGGTGTTTCTCACCACCTTCTGTTCAATTACTGTTTATTAGATGCTAAACGTCAACAAACAGGATTTCAGCAGTGTTTTCTCTCATCAGGTAATGCCATCATTATTTACATATGTTGTTTCAAAAGTAATGCCTTGTATGTATTTCCATGGAAAATACAATGTCTGTAAAGAACACAGTAGCAATATTTGATAAACCAAATTCTCAGCTACAAAACACTGTTTTTTTCAAAATATTTGCTGCAATTAGCAGCAATGAACAATAAGTAAATTAGGCATTTTCATTCAGCAATGAATAAGAACCTGTATGCTGTGTTTATAAAATCTGTACCAGCAGAGGACCCACTGTTTCATAGCTTCTATGATGGTGTTATTTCTGAAACATATCATGCACACCCTCACTGTGCTCACCTCCAGTATTCGGCCATCAACAAGCATGCAACAAGCTTTGATGAATATCAAAGGGTGAAATTTTTTCCTCATGGAGGTATTCAGTCACATACTTTTGCTTCATATACACTTCCATGTCAGACTCCCCCTTTGCTGCCATCTGTCACATGGCAACAAGAAGTGATTAAATATTGGAGGAAAGATTCTACCTCTACTGCCATACCACCAGCAGCCTCCTCAGAGGTTGGGGGCTAACATAATAAAATGAGAGGCATTACTTTTGCGGCAACCCTTGGATAAAATGACCAACATCAAATGCACTCTGTCCTTTTTGCCCAATAATTTGAAAGGTCTTAGAAAAAAGTCACTCGGAAGAGCAAAATAGAACATATGCAAGATGAATGCACATGTGTAGCTTTGGAATTGGGCAACTCTTCCCTTCCCCTTTTTGCTTTCCCGCTCCCTCTCCCTTTTCCTTTCCCTTTCCCCTTTTCCTCTTCTTCCTTTCTTTTCTTTTTGTCTTACAGTTCATTTTAAATAAAAATTCCTTTGGGTAGTGCTAATGGTATCACAAGCCTGGGGACTCTCATACGTCCCAGCCAAAGAGCAGGAGAACAATGCAGTTTAAGAAGGGGAGAAGGACAGATTGGGGGAAGGTGCCCTCTGGGGCTCAGAAATACTCTGAACCAGCTGTATGTTGTATTTATTTTAAAATAAATTATTATTTAAAAAAAAAAGATGATCAAAATGCTTTGAAAATCAAGCCAAAATGTATTCAAACCAAAAGCAGAAACCTAAATTTTAAAACAGAGAAAAATCCAGAACCAGTGTGGAAGGCAGAGCATCCTACTTCCAAGACGTGACCCCACAGACTTTCGAGAGGCTGTAAAATACAGCACACAAAGCACACAAATGAAACCAGTATCATCTGTCAAAGGAAAACTTCAAAACCTGAAAAAAGGCTCTGATGAAGAAATATTTGGCCTTTTGATTAGTAGATGAGTCTCCACCCCATCCTTTTTGAGTTTGGAAGGAAATTTATTTCCACATCCAAGTTATGGATATATTCTTATTTCTTAATCACTTCAGAAGAAGGCTCCTTCACTGCTATTTCTTCATACTGGTCATTTGTAAGGATGAGATGTGATGCGGGGGGGGGGGAAGCAACTATTTTGTTAGATTTCAGATATGCTGTTAGTTTCCATAGGCAATCTTCTTTAAGAACTTCCAAACAGCATCACAGGACTGTTTCAGGAGAAGATACGCCATGTCTGCTAAGTGTCTCATTGCTCAACTAAGCCTCTTGGAGAAGTTTCTTCTTTTCTTTTTTACTTTTTCATGGAACTGGCCCTTGCCAGCGAGGGTCTATTCTTGAGAAGAGCCGTAAGGCTGGGGAAGCAGAACATCAGTGAGCTGTCATGTGGTGAAAAGATGGGCTTCACAGCATGCTACTTCTAGCTCAGGCAGTCTCTGCTGGCAGCCGGGCTCCACAGATTCACAGGGGGCGGACAGTCTGTGGCAAAAGACATGTCACCTTCCCTATGAACCTTAACTCACCTACTTCTTTGTATCACAGCTGCAGTTACATTCCCAAGCTAATCACATACTCTAGGTAGAAAGAGGTATTGTATTTAAAGGGCTAATTCTTGTGAAACAGCAAGCATTTCCATTTTTCCTACTTCTCTTTAACTGTTGCCAAAATGAGTAATACACGGAAGTCTTATTTTTAGAACACCTGACTGGACACCATAAGCTTTAGCAAAGCCAACAGCTGATAAAATAATCAGAAAATGCTGTAAAATTCCACTGTTTTGAGGAAAATGAACAATCTCAATGCCTGCTAAATGTTAAAGGGCACTTGTTATCCATAGCACTCAGAAAGGTCGATATCACAATATGGGCATCAGATGTTACTTTGCCAGTTGCCTATTCCCAGCAGGAAGTAGGAAGGGAATGTGGATTGCTAAGTGCCCTACAGCATGTTGTTAACAGAGCTGTAAGTATAAGTGCAATTGGTGTCCTCACCAGAACTGTAAACACATGTGGCTGCCGAGATGCTCGTAGCTATATTCCTAATGCTGATTTATCCTCTAATAAACAGAATACTTACCCATGGATTACCAAGCACTAAGATAGTAATTAAGAGAGATTTTTTAAAGGGACAGGTGTGAATTAGGTACCTGTTAGCATGCAATAGATGCTAAATACCTGATTACTCCCTTTGCCTTTGAAAATCTCTTTCAGTTCTACAAGCAATAGGATTTATGATGCTAGTTTTTGGCTATCAACCATTTACGAAGCGAACTGTGCCCAGAGTCAGCAAGTCCCTGACCATTAACTAGGGTGGAACCACAGAGCCAGCAGAACAGCATTCCCTGCTTCACAGTTAGACAACACCTTGCTCCATTAATTTCATGTACTTTTTCCAATTCATTAACTAAAAGTGAGTCCTTACCAAGAATGGAAAATAAATGCCTTGCATTGCTACTTTACTTGTTCTAATAGCAATCCATTCCCAAAAGGCAAACCATGATGAGCTGTACATTATATGCAGAAATAACATTCCAGGAATACAGTTCTGGTCCAGGTAAATGATTACCTGCTACTCATGAGAGCAGCACAGAAGCTGTTAGCAGTTTATCACAATGTCACTTTCTAGTACCGACTGCTGTAAAGATAGCAGTCCAACAACATGACAGATTCTTTTGAAATGTGTTATGAAAGGAGGGCCCTGAGCACCATAGTTAAGACAGTTAATGCTAACCTAATGCATGTACATGCATAAATGGGTACGTATGTTTGCCAAATCTTCAGCCTGTGCAAATATCTGAAGATAAAACCTGAATGATAGCAGATAGAAATGTGGCCCACAGTGTGGCTTTGTAAGGCTGCTGTGTAGAAGAAAGGCTCTCCTGAGTCATGGACACTTACATCATTCAGATCGTCTTGAAAGACATTATGAGTGTTTCTATGCAGCCACGTTGAGTAGGTTACAGGTCTGCTTCCTCAGCCACCTCTGGGCTCTGCTCCCAGATGCTCACTCCCTGCATCCTCCAGCCTCCTCCCCAAAAAGCCCTACATTAGTCATTGGAAAATTCCTCCATTCAGTCAGAGAGCCACCATGATGTCCTCTGTGTTTCATGTAGGAATGCAGAGATGGGATTCTCACCTTGGGCATTTCACAGCTCCCACATCATCCTCATCCAAGGAATTAGAGACAGCTGGATTTACCTGCCTCAGAACCAGAAAAAAATCTCTGTTCTTTCAACCTCAGAAATTGATACTCATGATAAAAGACAGCTGTATATTAAGCAGTTTCCAGCCAGCAGACAGCAAAAAGTAACATGGTAGAATCTCATTATCATGGTGGATACCTACAGGCAAGTGACATTGTCACACAAGACATGAGCTCTCTGCTGCGCTGCCTGGAGGAGCGAAGCTAGCAGGCCACAAGAGGAGATACATCTCCATTGTGGTCGCTGGCTTCCAGCCAGGAACACTGCACTTACAGTCTGGGTGCTCTGCTTAAAGAGCTACAGCTTAAAGACCTCAGGGAGTGAAAAAAAAGGATCTAAGAAAATGCCCAGTCAATGTTAAGGAATGAGAATTTTCGGCAGACGAAAGACCAAGAGGAGACATCAATGTTTTCCTAATGGAGAAAAACCTGCTTTAAAGGTACCAGGATAAAACATCTTCTCATTAGTACTGAAGATAGATCAAGTAGTAATGAGCTTAAACTGCAGTTAGAAAAATTTAGATTAAACAAGAGAAAAAATGTTATTAACATTAAAATAAGCAGCTAAGTAAGGCTATGGAACCATGAAGCTACTTAAAGCTAAATAAATATGCGTGTATTAGAGAGAATTTACAGCCACTTTGCTCAGATTTTACTGCTCTGCAGTGTGTGGGTGAAATAGGATTGAACCTCTTTTGTAGGTGAATTGAGACCTTTCATGTATAAATAGACATATCTATCCATGGACTCTACTTGTAGTGAAAATTACTCTAACAGAAATAGCACACTGCATAAAGAAGGGCATGCCTGGGACATTGGCAGCAGTTTTAGAATCCAAAATACCAGTTTGCCTTAAGACATTTCTATAGTGTTTGTGTTACTATAACCCACAGTATTTTGCAATCCAATGTGTGAAGTGACCAAAACTCCATGCAGAACTGGCCAGGAATTGATCAAAAGAGTTAATGAATGCAAACACAAATATCCTATCAGAACATAACATTTGTCTGCGGTACATTTGTACATATCATAACACTGGAACAGGATGACCATGGAGTTGGAATCACCGTCCCCGAAGGTGTTCAAGAAGCATTATAGACGTGGCACTGAGGGATGAGGTTAGTGGGCATGGTGAGGATGGGTTGGGGATTGGACTGGATAATCTTAGAGGTCTTTTCCAGCCTTAATCTTTTATCTACTGATAAAACACAAGAGTGCAAAAGGAGAATACTCCTCTAAAACAAGAAGTAATAGGATTTACCATCCGAACAGATGAGAAAATTGAAACTCACTGAGGGTAATGGAGGGGGAGGTGCATCTCAGTCATAATAATCTCTTGGGGTTTGACCCCTTCTATCAAATGTATCTTAAAAGGCAGCATTGTTCATGCAGGGAGAGGGACTGCTCAGTCAAAGAGCCAGCTGAACGGAGCTGCAATGGTAGTGTTCAAAAACACTTAAGATAACTGCAGCAAATGAGGATAATTGCTTCTCCGCGTCCAGAGCTCATTAGGTTTAAGAAGTAATGAACTTACATTACAGCATGGGAGATTTATGGTAGCCATTACCAAAAATAAAAAACAAAAACAACCAACCTTCTAATCATGAAAATAGTAAACCACAAGAATAGATTTGACAGAGGTGACTATAAAGATCAGCTCGATGGTTAGTCTTCATAAAGAAAAACTAGCTAAATGTTTTTTTATATAGTTCAAATTAGACTTGATCTGACCTTGGCAAGGGAAAAAGGACTAGACGGTCTCTTCAGGCTATTTTCTTAATGCTAGTCATGTTTTTTTTCAGAAACTTACACTGATGAGTGCCCTCTGAGCTTTCTTCTGGGTGAAGGCATGTTTGTATAAGCTGTTCTTTTTGTGCAGGGTTCAAACATGCCCATTATAGGCAAGGCAATTAGCAATAATAAGTGAACTTGTGCCACTGTCCTTCACAGACTCATTAGTGCATCTGGGCTGATTTGTTTCCTATCTTGCACTCCTTCCTTGCTCATCTTCATTAGGGAAGTTCCTGATGGTGGGTCATTAAAATGGATTACTTTGATGCATGCTGCAAAGAGATGGCTGTCAGCTTTGCTGTTCCAGTTAAAAGCACAACCTGTTAGCTGAGTCCATCTTCCTGAGGACTGCTACTCTAGCATGTTTGGAAGACCATCTTCAAGGAAATGCCAAAAAATTTTCAGCCTTTCAAGGAGGGATGGAGGCAACACTTCCTGGCTTTGTCCATGCTTAGCCATCACCACATGCCCCCCTGCCTCCCTGTTGTTTCTGGTGTTGTTCAATTCCCAAACCCAGCTGTTACTGCTCATGTCCCTCAGCTGCCTCCATATGCTCCATATTCTCACTCAGCATTGCCAAAAAGCCATATGGATAAATGTACATTATTAAGACTTGGGACTAAGCATGAAAACATAACATGCAAGCTTTACTAGGTAGAGTAAAGCTCTAAAAAAAATGGGAAGCCAAAGAGATGAAACAATAAATACAGTCTGGGGAATATAGTCAGGCTTTGGTTTGGAATTTTGCCTGTTTTTGTGACACCACAGCTGTGGTTCATATTGCCTCATGGAAAAAATAAGGGAAATGAATGTGACTAAACCTTGAAAGAAGCACCAAGCAAAAGTTTGTTACAGGTGTGACCCCTGGGATATTTATTCTCCCCTGTAGTTATGCATGAGATTTTGGTTCTGCTAACTTTGAGTGGCAGAGCTTTCCCTGGACCTACTGCTGCTCTTGTGGAAATACTGGCAGGGGACTTGGGAAGAAGCAGAGCACTGCACACCAAGTGTGTGTAATGGCAATATAAACTGAGAGATGCTCTTACTACCTCACAGTGTGAACTGCGGTACCCAAGTGATTCAGGGCTTCTTCGTATTCACATGTAGATATCTCCAGGTATGTTACCTGAGAGTAAATGGGGTCAGTGCAGGTTCAGTGCAGTGATTACATCTCTTTTTGGATCTAGTCCAAAATATGTATTGAACATATCAATTTCCTCCATCTCAAAGCATTCATTTGCCATTCAGCTATTAAAAGAATTTTTCTTAGCAAGATGATACAGCGAGTTGATACAGATGCAAGATACTTTGTTTTCTGAACATGCCATCCATTTTGTTCTGACTTGTGATTATTCATCAATGTTATGCTTATAAAATCCATCTTACCTAGTAGGAAACAGAGAGCAAATTTTCCTAGCTCTTATCTCTCCTCCAAACCACTGTTCCTTCACGAGTCATATAACTAATAAAATCCACAATTTCCAACGTTTCCGTCAGTATTTTCTTAAACTAAAAAATTTGATGTGCAGGTTTAG
Source organism: Centrocercus urophasianus (assembly GCF_019232065.1). NCBI lineage: Eukaryota > Metazoa > Chordata > Aves > Galliformes > Phasianidae > Centrocercus > Centrocercus urophasianus. The sequence continues at coordinate 2,200,557 of NW_024885088.1, read as the reverse complement.
ACCTGACAGTGGGATATAATATATCATATTACCAATAAGTCAGAGGTTATTCAGCAATATGAATTCAACCATACTTATAAGTTAGATATTGGATCCATATATAATGGAGTGAAACCTTGAAACAATCAGTGAACTCATTTAGAACTGAATATTGGAAAAGGAGAGAATCTTCTAGATGTTGCATTTGTCTCCAATTATGTAATTGTGGTCTCATTAACGCAGCATAGAAGAGGCCAAATAAGAGCTAAGAGTTAGAAATAAATGTTAGAAAACTTCAGTTAGAAAGAGGGCAAAAACTTCTCAACTTCTCATTTTCAAGACAAGAGACAAGCAATTAGAATGGAATCACTGCAGAAAGTAGGAAAATTATGAAAACAAATCCCTTCCCCAAAAGTCCTGAATGCTTTTCTGGACGGTAAGATCTAAACATACATTATCTAGATCAACACGGGCCCTTCGTAGGCAAAGATTTGTCCCACACTAACATTAGAGTAGATGAAAAACACTGTAAGGCCAGCAGATTATATTATTACTATTTGCAGATCACAGCATTTTCATTTAAGAAAGAAAATTTGACAACCAGAAGCTAGATCTTGGGGCTAGGTTAGAGTGAGCAGGGTGCTGCGTATGTCAGTCCTGTTCATAATATCTCTCCCTTTGTTTGAAAAGGAGCTTGCTTCTTAAATACCTGTGCATGCATTCGCTGTTCCTGCTTGTCCCTACGACTGTTCTTTCTCCAGCTTTGGTTTGCTCCAGTTCTGACACTTTCTGTCATGCATCTTCAGTTTGTTATGACCATTATCTTTCGAGACAGCTGCAGCAGCAGTAGCAGTGTGGTAAAAACATGCCGGTGGATATTCAGTGCTGTTCTCTTTCCTGGGGTTTTCAAATGCTGTATACGAGCAGCCCTGGAAATGCCAGTGTTCATAGGAATTGAATTTTTTTCATATGATTCTTCACAGATTTTGGATGAATAGTTTCTGGACACAAAGTAAGAGGAATAGCACAAAGCTTCCTGTAATTGAACCAATGAGAATTATAGAGCACTTATAATGCAGAAGATTATTTTGTCCCATACATCTAGAGAGGGCTGTATTCATTACTTCTCTCTGGACATTATGATTCTCAGTCTTTCAACATGAAAAGGAACACCTTTTTTGCTGCACTCTGTTAGTTTTGTATTAATCACACTTAGTGGATGCAATTTTAGTATTGATTTCACCACTCACTTAAGTGGGACCAAAATCTCATATTATAGCGATAATCCTCCAGGCAGCTACGCTGTAGGAGACAAGGTAATGCTGAATGCTTTCCCTCTCCGGACACAGCTCTAAATTGTTTTGTTTTTTTTTTTGTCTTGTGGAAAAAGTGGAGGTTTTTGTTAAAATCATCAGTTCAGAGAAAAAAAGAAAAGATCGAAGGGTGAAAATAGCTGCAAGGAAAATCTGGCATGACACCTTCTGAATTATTTAGTTTTAATTCTCTTTGCCTTCAGTTTTAAAATTGAGTTCTGCAAGTAGCCAAGAGTAATAAATATCAATACTGATAAATCAAAACAGCCAAAGGATGTGAGTTAACCAGTGAATACCATGGGTCTGTTTAAGCACAAAAGGGATCCGTCTGCCTAAACACCAGCAACCCACAGTGAAATATATGTTGGTTTCTCTGCTCCCCTTCCAGAAACATAATTTGAGGGTTAATGCTTGGGATGCATCAGTTCAACCATTCCATTATCATATCTCCAAAACTGTCAAGTTGCTACATTGCACCCACTGAAGATTCTCTTCCTTCATCAGAGCCTCCTATTTGTATCACAATTGAAGTATTCTGCGCTCATACAGCACGAAGTTTTTGAACCATGCATCAAATACTTTTGATTACAAAGTAAATAATTACAAAATGAGTTTTTGTCCTCCAAGGATATGAAAGATTTCGTGCTCTGTTACATCCATACTAAACTCATTCCCATAAGGAGTTCCATATGTACCATACATACCTAGTGACCTAGATGCTGGAGACCTACAGAAATTTTCCCTGTAACTTTTGAGCCAGGAAATCATTTACAACATGAACGAGTTTTAAAACAAACTGAATTATTCTAATTCTATAAATGAATCATTAAATCACCTCTAGGATAAGTACTAGGAAAGCCTGAAAAACTGACAATGAGTTTCTCAAACTTCCATGGTTTCCAATCACTGTTGCTAAATAACATGTACGAAATAGCAGACAAGACTTTTTCTTTGGTTAAAGCAAAATAATTTGAAGTTATTACAATGCATTAATTACACAATAGCATTAAATGTACCTTCATAAACTGAGGAGCGTGACTCAATCACTCTTTCTTTCTGTTTTTCTTTTTTGTCAAGTTTGTATTATCACTAAATTAGATCTACAGCCACAGCCATTTGCACTTTAAATTGATCTTCCAAATCTGGCCTACTGAAAGCAAGATTTATATATGTAATAATTAGATTTCTCTCTCTTTCTTGGGCTTAATTTTTTGGTACACAACTAGTGTTTTGCTGTTAGAGTAATTGAATTATTGATTCTATTGCATAAAAGCTGATTCTTGCAAAGGGGCACACTGATCATGGAGATCATGGAGATGTTGTGGCATCTCACTAATTCTGCATCACAGTGCAACTCTGGCTCTGTACCAACAAATCATTAGCAAGGCATAGGTCCCTCCTACTATTATTTCAGTTTTATTCCACCATGCTTCATCTTGCCTATTATTTCTCTTCAGCACCTTGGGCACCAGGACCAAGCAAATGCAGAAGCAATACTGAAATGCACAAAATCCCTTATTAAAAGTGAATTTGCACACAGGTTCTTCTGCATTTCCTACCACAGCTGAATTTCTGCTGAATAATGGACTGACGTGGCCAAAAGAACACAATGGTGATGCAGTGGTAACATGGAGATGTTCCACGAGAAAAGCTTGCTGGGAAGCCTAATGAGACAGACAGGAGTGGAGGATGGATTGAAAACAAAACTGGCGTTCTCATATTTCTATGACTGTAATGTCACTCCAGTTTGGAGCAAAAACTTCAGCACTCGTTGAAGAATGCTAATAGCAAAAAGTACTATAGTTCTATAATGGTCTTTTAAGAGAAAAAAGATATCAGAAACAGTGATACTAAAAAGTAATGACTGCTCCTGCAGAGCTGGAGAACACTTAGGATGGTTTTCAACTGGAAAATTCTAAGGATGTGGTGCAGCATCTTATCAAGCAGAGAAGCAAGTAGAAACTGAGAAAGCGGTAGCACAAAATTTTTACACAACCAGCATGATTACTTTGCCATGGAAGTTCGACACTACTTCACCCTCTCAAACCCTCTCTTTGAACTAAGTTGGGGATATATTTTTCTATTTTTTTTTTTCTCTTTATTATTGCAGCCCTCTGCAAGGAATACACCAGAAAACTCATAAATAAAAACAAGCCAAGTAAACAAGCAGTACCCAACACAAATCATTTCAGAATCAGACTTAGAACCGACCTTCAAGAAGAGTCTATATGGTGGAGAGCAGAACATTTTTTGTATTTCTGTTTAAGATCTACAAGAAAATTAATATGTTTACTCAGTTTTTAATTTTTTTTTTAATCTGAAATCAATGCTTCCATACAGTATTTCTATCCCCTGTACAGGTCCTTCACTTACCATCGGGAGCTTCCTAGATATCTGCAACTGTAATTCTTCAGACTTCTTTTTTAATGTGAAGTCATTAGCAGTTCTTTACGAACTTATGCAAGCTCGTTTGTGTAAAACAAAGACTATTGACTGGAGGTTTGCTCCTGAATCGTAAGAATTGCCACATAGCTATTATCATCTAAACCAAAAATTCAGATTTTTTCAGCCATTCCAATGTGCTCTTGTGAGATGCAAATTCATGAAATGTTGATCATAGAATCATAGAATCATAGAACCACCAAGGTTGGAAAAGACCTAAAAGATCACCCAGTCCAACCGTTCACCTATTCCCAAAGCTCCTACTAAACCATGTCCCTCAACACAACATCCAGTCTTTCCTTGAACACCCCCAGGCTCGGTGACTCCACCACCTCCCTGGGCAGTCCGTTCCAGTGCCTGACCACCCTTTCTGAAAAGTAATACTTCCTCATGTCCAGCCTGAATCTCCCCTGCCGTAGCTTGAAGCCATTCCCCCTGGTCCTATCACTAATGACACGAGAGAAGAGGCCGACCCCCAGCTCACTACAACCTCCCTTCAGGAAGTTATAGAGAGCAATGAGGTCTCCCCCGAGCCTCCTCTTCTCCAGGCTGAACATTCCCAGCTCCTTCAGCCTCTCCTCATATGGCCTGTGTTCCAGACCCCTCACCAGCTTTGTTGCCCTCCTCTGAACACGTTCCAGGGCCTCAATATCTTTCTTGCAGTGAGGGGCCCAAAACTGGACACAGTACTCGAGGTGCGGCCCCACCAGTGCTGAATACAGGGGAACAATCACCTCTCTGCTCCTGCTTGCAACACTGTTTCTGATGCAAGCCAGGATGCCATTGGCCTTCTTGGCCACCTGGGCACACTGCTGGCTCATGTTCAGCCGAGCATCAATCAATACCCCCAGGTCCATTTCCTCTACGCAGTCCTCCAGCCACACCGCCCCAAGCCTGTAGCGTCGCCTGGGGTTGTTGTGGCCGAAGTGCAGGACCCGGCATTTGGCCTTGCTGAAACTCATCCCGTTGGCTTCAGCCCAGCTCTCCAGCCTGTCCAGATCCCTCTGTAGGGCCTCGCTACCCCCAGGCAGATCCACACTTCCAGCCAATTTGGTGTCATCTGCGAATTTACTGAGGGTGCACTCGATGCCCTCATCGAGGTCATCAATAAAGATATTGAAGAGGACAGGCCCCAGCACCGACCCCTGGGGAACACCACTCATGACCGGTCGCCAGCTGGATTTGACTCCATTTACCACCACTCCCTGTGCCCGGCCCTCCAACCAGCTCCTTACCCAGCCAAGAGTGTATCCATCCAAGCCTCTGCCTGCCAGCTTCTGCAGGAGAATGCTGTGGGAGACAGTGCCAAAGGCTTTGCTGAAGTCTAGGTAGACCACATCAACAGCCTTTCCCTCATCCACCAGACGGGTCACTAGATCATAGAAGGAGATCAGGTTGGTCAAACAGGACCTGCCCTTCATGAACCCATGCTGGCTAGGCCTGATCCCCCGGTCACCCTGCACATGCCGCATGATCTCCCTCAAGACAATCTGCTCCATAACCTTCCCTGGCACTGAGGTCAGGCTAACAGGCCTGTAGTTCCCCAGATCCTCCTTACGACCTTTCTTGTAAATGGGAGTCACATTGGCAAGCCTCCAGTCTTCTGGGACCTCACCAGTCAACAAGGAGCGCTGACAGATGATGGAAAGCGGCTCGGCTATCACCTCCGCCAGTTCCCTCAGCACTCTTGGGTGGATCTCATCTGGCCCCATGGACTTGTGGCAGTCCAGTTGGAGCAGTAGGTCTCTGACTGTTTCTTTCAGAATCACAGGGGGGTTAGTGTGCTCCCCATCATAGAATCATAGAATGGCTTGGCTTGGAAAGGACCTCAGGGACCATCAAGCTCCAGTTTCCCTGCTGCAGGCAGGGTCACCATATCTAATACTAGACCAGGCTGCCCAGGGCCCCATCCAACCTGGCCTTGAACACCTCCTGGGATGGGGCATCCACACCTCTCTGGTTTGATGCTGTACTCTCACTAAGAGAGAGTTTCCATAAAGAACTTTCTAACTTGGAAAATTTCCTACTTCAATTAAAATTCCTTCCACTCTGCTTTGATCCCACACCTGCAGCCACAATCAATGAGAAAAGGAAATCAGAAGTGTTGCTGTTCTGTTGCCTGTTGACAGCTGTGAAGGATTAAAGTATGGTATAATTGCTTGATGAGGCTCTGCAGTTTTTGCCATCTAATCACCTTGCCTTGTCCTCCAGGTCTGTGAAATGACCATATAGTCAGAACTCAAAATAGTGAAAAGCTATTGCTTGGGAGGAAGTAGAAAGCAACAAAAGCAACGTTGTTATATTAGCCTTAGGGCATACATGTTAGCAATAACATAGGAATTAAGGATTTAATCATTTGTTCAGGGGCATTAGTTAAATATACGATGTTTCCCAAGCATGCTTTTCACTTGTAATGACAATTAATTTGTGCCCATTGTTCCATCTCCAAGTGCCTATCTTTCATGAGAGCAAAACATTTGCATTAGTCTAGGCCAAACTAATAACAATTACCAAAAGAATTGTAATTTACCCATTTAGACAATTGCTGACAGCTGTTTAACAGATGAAAATAACGTGGTTTGGATGATCTCAACAGTCAGTCTTGCACAGCTGACTATTGCTCCAAAAATTGCACGTTCTACATGGAGGATCACCTTTTTAGGAAAGGGAAAGCACAAAAAAGAACCTGACTAGCCAAAAGCAATAGCCATGCACTCACCATGCAGACAATCCAAAGAACCTAATGAAAGTGTCGCTGTATAAGTTACTAGACAGAATGTCCCATATATAATAAAAGGGCATAATATTGCTTGTGCTGAAGGCTGCTTCCCACCTTGTGATACTGTGGTTACAGTGACTGCACTGCACAAAGCAGAGCTGTCATTAAAATGACTGGGATAGGCAGTAGCAAAAAGAAAATTGCTGAGAATATTGAGTACATTTGCATTGAACCAGGGTGTGATCAGATTTCAAGCTCCAGGCTTAGCCTGCAGAACAATGCTGAAATCTAAACACACACATAATAGCTGATGTGACACTTGAGATCTGTAAGAATATTAGACTATCAATGTACGAAATGATTTAATAAGCCTTGTGAAGAAGGAAGGAAATAAGAACTTCTTCATGAATTGATATAATTAAAATATAACCTTCTGTTAGGATAAAATCCAGACAGTGATGGTTCATACTCTACTAAATCTGCATTTAGTACTAGCACAACTGCTTTAGAAATAGTTACAAGCTACTTTGCTGCCCACACTTCAAGAAAGCTTTTGAAAAAGTATAAGGCTGATAAAAACAATCTAGAGGATGTCAAAGGCTTGCAAAACATTCTGCAGAGAGTCTTGAAGAACTCAAATTTAAGTTTCTTGAGGCAGTGGGGGAATGATGATCATAGGTCTGCAAATATTTCCGTAGAGGCGAACATGTACAAACAAAGCTTTCTTCACCCTAGCAGGCAGGCAGTGATCCTGATTTCTTCAACCTAACAGGCAGGGGAAGACAAGTGACCTTACCATCAAGTTGGATGACTTCAGAATAGAAATGAGGTACATATGTTACCAGTGAAGTTATTACACTTATATATATATATATTTATCTTTTTTGCCAACAGAAACACCAGCTCTCTGCTCTAGCTTCCTTCCTAGTTATGAAAATCCCTCTCTGCAGCCACCCCTCGCTTCTGTACATATCTGTGTAAAAAAAATTTTCAAGCAGAATACACACAATTTCTGCAAATACAGAGCAAACACTTCTTGGGCGATTCACATAGTGAATAAAAAGGATTCAGTGTCACTATGGTAAACACATATCAAGTCTTTGCTGTACAAGTACCAATGATCTGGGCAAGTGATTTCTTGGGAAGGTTTGATCATCAAGCTACCTTTAGTTTTGAATGTTTTTTTTTCTTTGGTTTTTTTTTTTTTTCTGATACATTTTTAAATTATTTTTCTTTTTTCCTCTTAAGGTCTTGAACCACTTCAGGCCAGTAATCCTCTTTTGATTTTGGTAGTTGCTAATATCAGTGGTTCAACATCTTTACTTCACCACTTCCCTTTTCTCATCTTGCATGGCTTTAGCCCACATACTTTCTCATAGCTCAAAACTGGTTTTCTCAATAAATGTGGCCATGGCCACACAGCTCTGCTAAAGCAAACAAGACCTTGGCTCACCACCAGCTTGATCTCTAGGGCTGAGTTTATGGTTCTGTCACAGGGTTATCTAGATCTATCTGTGTCCATGGCAGGGGAACAGGAAGCCCACAGGCCCAGTGGCTCAAAAGAGGAGGGGAAGGAGGGGGTGTTGATGGTTTACGAGTCGATTCGACCCAGTACTGTGACAAATGGGGCAGGGAACTCTTTTCATCATTACCTGGGAAAGGGGAAGGGGAAAGGGTAAGAAGATGAGAGATGGGCCTACAAACAGCGGCAACAACCTGGAGGAGGAAAGTTAATTTGCTAGATATGATATCGGAATGCAAGGTAGCACAATGTAATGCAATATATAGTTGGAACTGAGGCTAATAAATCAAATTAAAAAAGAGTGTCTGAAACCAAAGACCTTACTCTGAATTGAAGGCAAAATGGCTGGGGAGCACACCCACACACTGCCAGGCAGCGAGAAAGTCTCTGACTTGTGGGTCTTATTTCCCCCTCTGAACACAAAGTCCTCTGGGGTATGTAGTTTTTCTCTTCTGAGAGCTGGGTATCTGAAAAGTTGTCATTCCACGGAACTGGAGTATTATCTCTTTAATTCCCCAAGCTTTACATGATGTTATAATGTGGAATACCACTAGCTAAAATCAAAAAACCATGACAGGTTCCTTCATCTTCCCAGCTAGGACTGGAAACACAACATGACAGTAATGTAATAATTACTCCCAAAAGTTTTGTGACTAAAATTGATACCATTCCTTAATTACCATACATTAATTAAGCCATTCTTTCCCTCAGATTTCTTTCTGAGGGCAAAAATCACCCATTATAGGATTAGAAATTGTAAGCTCACAGATTTCCTGTTTGTTTCATAGATATTTTGTTTGTTTGTTTTCTTCTGTTTGTTAAACACCATGAAGGACTGAAATTATCATTTGGGATAATGACATGGGGAAGAGGGCACAGCCTGAGTGGTGCCTCTCATCTATGTGTGTTTTCTCCATCATACAGAGATTGCCCTGGGGACCATCATGTTCTACTGTAGTTTTCAGGGAGACAGAGGCAGAGCTTCACGTGCTGAAGGCCTTTACAGACAGTAGAAGTTTATACAAAGTCTCACAATATCACATCAGGATCTTTCAGTGTTCATTGCCAGAGTTTCCCTAGGAGAGGGCTCAGATCTTCCTAGCATTCTATGCAGAAGTCCTGCAGAGACAGGGAACTAACCCAAAACAGCCCTGAAAGTATTAAAAAATTGCTTATCTCAGCCTGTAACATCTGCTCACAATACTTGCACATAGCCTCAACCTCAGGTGACACCTCTAAAAACCTCTGGTCTTGTATAATCACACCTTCCCAAGGTGTGAAGACTGTTTCTGAGGTCCTAGAGTAACCACTTAGTGAGGATTTCCTGCATCTATTCTGTAGAGTGGCAACTGCGCATAGTGAAGCAGAAAGCACACTCTGCAGCCAGGTGGTCATCTTGCTTTCAGTCACATAGGCTGCTGTGTTTCACACTGATGAAGGTGGCATATAAGCTGAGCTTGTATTTTATATTACCTGTGATCTTGATTCTCACCAGGGGCTCAGGCAAACCTTGTACATAATCTTCCTCCTCTGGATCATTTTTTCTTCAGTGACACATTAGTAATAAGGTCATCCTAATAAGGTTTGTGGGATCTAGACAGAAGATATTTCTTCTCCTTGAGAAGAGTTCACTGATGTTGCATGGTTGGCTGGTTGTTGCTGTGTTTAGAGCTCCCCAGGACAGAAGAGGATGCTTCTTCTGACTATAGTCAGGGATATAAGCAGCCATGTGAAGCCCCTCTTTCAACCCCTGCAAGATGCCGTTAGATCACTTGTCCATGGTGATGAGGAGGAAGGTGAGCAGGGGCTGAGCACAACCCTTTCCTTGCAGGCTACCTGCCAATCCATCCACCTCCAGCTGGGGCTGCAGGTTAGGGTGCATGGGAGGGAGCAGGAATGGACACAGCCCTTTTGGTCCTTCCAAATGTAGGTGAGCAGTCAACAGGAATCATGCCTGAGATTTATGTGGCCACCACATTCCCAGTGTGCATGAGGGCTTCCTGTGATCCTCTTAACTCGGCTTTTCTTCTCCAACTACCTACACTGTCTTAAAAAAAACACAGACCTGCTGTGTTCTCACTCTTTGATCACATCAGTACTGTCAGCTCCCAGGCCAGCACTTGTGATGCTTCTCTGTTAGTAGGCACAACAGGAAAATGATACAGATGATATTTCCAATGAACAAGGAGCCAAAGTCCAATTGCTTTCACATGTGGAGGAGGTGATATCAAAAAGCAGTTGGTTGAATGCATTAAAATCAATTAAGATTTTTCAAGACCTCTTCAAATATTTGTGTCTTGTGTCTCTTTCCTGGGACGGTGTACTTACTGTACACACACAACATGAGGATATTGAACATCCTCACATTCACAGGAACCCCACAAAGCAGCCCTGGAATCCCTAATTGCTGCTTTTTTCAGAAAGCTGATCTACAGCCAATCACACGTGTTCAGATCTGAATTTTATCAGGTAATGTAGAAAAAATGCTGCAAAAAGTCACTTTGTGTGTGTGCTGCTGCACATCAGAGAGCTGTGCATGGTGTCAGTCCATAACCTATAGCAGCTTTGATTTCATGAGGATGTTCCAAGAATACACCAAAATAACTCTTTCACTACTGTTTCCTCCACTTCTACCAGCCTCACATAAACAGGGAAGAAATCACAAAGGCATAAATGCCCCTTTGAAAGGATGGAACCCCTAGGAGTCACATGCCTGCATTTAAGGACACTTTGTGAGCAATGGAGGGCTGCTCTTGTTCACCCCTTTCTGCTCCTGCACCAATCTTATGTAAGGTGCTTCTTACTGGCAGAAGGTGCTGATGTGAATGAGTGTTCCACAGAAAGCAGTTTTCTCTACAGAGATCTGCACTGCTCTGCCTAGGCTCTGGTGAGTGTAATGCTGGCTGTCAGAAACAAGGAGCCACAACAGGGCTTGCCAGATTTGACAAATGTCCGGGCAGTTATCACCAAGTCAACATCTGTGTTACAAACAGCCAAAAAAATGAGCTGGCTGAGCACTACTACCAAGTTTGGATTTGGACCAGTGGAACTCATTGTGTCTGCAGCATCAGGGTGCAGTGTTTCCTTGGGAGCACCACGTCGAGGAGAGTGGCTGCAGGGAAATGAAGCTGTGCACAACCAAGGGGTGAATAGATGTGAAAATGTTTTATTTTCGTGCTGTGAAACATTTGATTTTATTAAAGATGGCAGCTAATTTAGGAACTGGAAGGAGGCAAATTGCAATTCTGGTCACAAAATAAATCATTCCAGGACTATCCACAGCAGACTATTTGTGGTGTGCTACAAATAAATGGATGTTATAAACAAGAAAACATGCTTAATGTAGACTGAGAAACTAAAATAGGAATATGGGGACCCAGAATAAGGTAAGTAAAATTTAAAAAGTTATTAATGATGAAAAGGAATAAATACAGGAAAATATAATGAAAGTAGAAAACAGAAAACTGTTTAAAAACATAGTCAGAGCAACAATCACACCACAGACATTGGGATATATGTGCTGTCAGAAGTAGGTCTGAACCAGAAAACCAGGCATGATAGAACAGTTGCAGAAGGCAAAACCTCTTAGTGTCAGAAAATATGGGATCTGTTGTTGCTAGTTCAAAATCTAGGTCATGTTGCCACATGTGGTCATGGTAGTGGTGGGTTGACGGTTGGACTACATGATCTTAGTGGTCTTTGTCAACCTTAATGATTCTTGATGCTGTGATTCTATGATCCTGTGCCTGTGTGCAGAGCAGGCTGAGCACATACAGTGAAACCAATGGCCACTGCAGCATGCGTGGCCTCACAAAGGTATTGCTACCAGATGCTCCTTCTGGAGAGCTGCTACCAGCTGAGCTGGAGGCCCCATCCACAGCCGCCCATTCCATGTGGGGTGTCAGCAGCACAAATTTGTGGTCTCTGCAGCAGGGACAAGGCCTGGCCATGACTCAGCCATGCCATCCATGCCATCAGGTTGTCGGCGCTGCACGGGCCTTCATACCAGCATGCCACAACTTGTGTCTGGCCTTAATACAGAGCAGGAAAACATTGCTTTAAAATGTAAGCCATACTAGATGTGGATACAAACAACGGCAATTAATAAAGAAAAGGAAGAAAATAGGAAACAAAAAATGAAAGAAACCATCTCTGCATAAAAACTGAGTGATAGATTCTCAGGCTGAATTAAAGGCAGATTAAAATAGATCACCTCAGCTACATGGTGGCTGTCAGAGAGGAAATGAGCACACATCTTTCCTCACTTCCTTCATAGGTTAAAATCAGGCAAAGAGATAGTTACTTCCATTAATTTTCCCTTAAGCTCTTCATGGGAATTCATTCATCTTGTCCTGGCTCTCATCTTTTCTTCCTTTTCAAAAAGCATTTCAGCAGCACTGAAATGTATGTGTTGTTTTCAACTGTTTGACATTTCTGTGCCTGTCACTAGGAAACCACCCCTGTGGCAATGAGGTCTCTCCTCGAGCCCGTCCAAGTCAGCCTCAGCTGCTGACCAAAGCTGGAGCCAAAGCTGAGAGGCCAGCTTGATGTAGAAAAGGATGAAGGAAAACACTAAGTGTGGGCCTTTACTTCTTTGTTTCTGCTAGGACATACTTGATCTGCCAAAAGGCCTAGCTTCCTGATACTTCCAGTCTGTTTCACATCAGAAAAAAACATGCTGCTATTTAGCCAAAAACTCCAAATCAAGGTACACGATCATCCATTGTTCTTGCTTCACACAGTTCACTGACGCTATTCTTCCCATTAGTCTTGTACACATCTGCCCCATACAGAACAACATTTCCTGGCACAGTTCTTCCTCTTGCAGTTTTACCCATGCCTTTTGTCAGAAGATCTCTAACTGTAGCTTTTGTATTTGCAAACACATGGATTCTAGCACCTGTTTCCTGGCCACTACTGTGAGTGTGAACAACTTAACTGGTCAGGGAAACCCACAGTATCCTCACATCAAAATCAACTACCAGCTGCAGTTGCAACTGCACGCTGCAGATATTACCTTAATCTGTTGAAACACACAGATGAATACTGGTGCAGTCCCCGCATAACTAATTGCTCTGTGGTGGTCATCTTAAGTGCTGTGGGAAAAGCTTTTGTGATCATTCATTTTTTATTATTGTTTACACTTTGGAGTAAATGTTAATGTGCATTCTGCAAATATCTGAATCTACCATGTTCTGCCAATATGTGCTATATGCTACAGACCATACAAGCAATTTTTTTTGTTGTTTTATTTTTTTCTACTTTTTTTCAAAGTAGAATTGTCTAATTAGAAACAGTTTATTTGATTGCACAGCTTAATCTATTCACAGACTCCAAGCAACATCTTACTGACTGTGCCTCAGGACCACAAACAGAAAGACCCTCATGTTCAGGAGCCCAAGCCTGTGCAGATATGGCCCTCTGTGCTGATGTCATGGCATGTTACATCATGCCATCATAACTGTCAAAAGTCAGGCCAGGAAGCAAAAATAATAAAAATCCAAGCAATCTACCACTGTTTCCTCCCACACAGATCTCAAACTACTTCACTGCATTCCATAAACGACCTAGTTCCCATAATCCAATATCGAAGAATATAAGACATTTGCAGATGCTTTTTGGTTCACTCATGCCTACCAAACAACTGGCAACAATTTTCTTCACATTTGAAAAGCAGAAACTAAAAGCAATATCCACTTCCAAAACCTTCTTTCAACAGATGGGTCCAGAGGCTACATCTATACCAATAAACTATGCCCAGTGATTTCCCACTGGTCTTGCCCACATCTACATTAATAAAATCCTGTCCAAAACGAGAGATTGACATACAAAGTGCTTTTGGGAATGATCCATGGGTTGTCCTCATTACTAAACTGTGCCTGGCAACCATTTGGGAGGGCCCCAGCTGGCAAAGGCACAGGATTATACTGACAGCTTACTAGTACGAGTGATGGTGTTCCTGTGTCTGGGAGCCAATCCAGGCACCACAGAGCTTACTAGCAGAGAGGGAGCCATAAAGTCTCTGGCAATGAAAAACAGCAGATCATAACTCATCCCCATTTCTCCAGCATGGGAATCCACCAAGGACAACCCAAACCACTAGGAGCCACTGTGTTATGCTACGTTGAAATCTCACCCCACTGAAATGAATGCTTTTACTGTGGCATCCATTGCTATCTACCATCAATCCATTATTTGGCTGTCAAATAGCTCAAATGTGCTTAGACAAAAAGCTTTCTGCATGGCCCTGTATGTATTGTATAAACTTCCCACTGGCACTGAGATGTCAGCCAGTGTCAATAGCTGTGGATAATGGTTACTTTAACCAGTTGTGTGGTATTTGTCCTTCCAGACCCCTGCATTTGCTCATATATCTAGCTCTTTTGAAATTATGCATGAGCTCTGTAGAGGATGGTTCCTTTTTTTCAGAAAAACAAACCATCATCCCCAAAACAGGCTGTGTTATTTTTAATGATTTTGGAAGCATTATTTTTTGAGAGTTATTTAGGAGAGGAATCTGTCCGAAAGTGTTTTTAGATAGAGTAAAGCAGAGATCTGCTGAAAACCAGGTGCCAGGAATGCTCTAGGCTGAATTTGGAAGCTGCCTAGAATGTAGCTAAACCACCACTGGACATTTTGAAAACCCAAACCTTAATCTTTTATTGCTGTAAAAAAAAGATTATTTGTTTACTATCCAGATACTTGCATCTGAATAAAAAGACATTAAAAGAGATTATCAATACATTTTAGCTCTCAATTCTGCTGCTGATTTCTATTTCGTATAATCTTCTCCATCTCGAGTACTTGAGTACAGTTAAATTTTATTCTGGAAGCCTGTCTTTAAAGGTTAAAGGTATATCAACAAACAAATTAAGAACAGTGAACTGAAGGTAGTAACATTATGAAGTGCTTACAATGATGTGGATAATTCCCTGAAAATTTTAACTTTAACAGAAAGGTAAATGACTAGCAAGATTTTCCAGTATGTGTTTCTTGGCAGATTCATTTCTGTTCTTTCTAAATCACACTGGAGCAGAGATTCTAATTCTCTTGACTTTAGATTTCTGGTGAACTGAGCTTGAACTCAACTTACAGTTTTATTAATCCTGTGTAATTTTTCCAGAAATCCTGCTACTCTTTAAATCCAAACCATCTGTTTGCAAGTTGCATTCGCACAGAGGTGAACTTTTCCCTTTGCACCTGAGATTTGTTCAGTTCATTATCTGAAATCAAAAGTCTTGTTCATATTCTGTTTTACCACGTATATGCCAAAAGGTTTGTGTACTATTGGAAACTGACCAAAATATGAACACATTCCTTCTAATTGCACTTTATCTTGAGAAAGACTTCAACAATCGAATTTCATGAAAAGAAGCAGAAGAAAATATTGCTCTGGCAAGTCATTAAATATCAAATGCCCAGTTCTCTAAGAAAGGTGCAAAAAGGCCCATCCTTTTCCTCCATGACAAGGAACATTTCCTACTTTTCTTCCTGAAGCTTTGTTTGATGAAACTTCTAGTTTTAATTCAATTCAAGCCCAGCATTTTCAAGACAGAGACACAACTGAGAATGTACACAGTGAATATGAGCAAAGCAAGAGCCTTATAAACACAGTACTTCCAGCACAGAGTGAGACTAAGGCAGATCATAGTTGATCTTGTAATTGTCCATTACTAAGGATAAAGCATAAGCAAATGATAGCAGGGAAATTTGTTAATGAAATGAAAAAAAAAAGAAAAAAGGAGGGAGTAGGGAAGAGGAAAACAAAGATGTAAAGATCTTGCCCAAATTGCTGATGATGATGCAATGAGCTGAACATGAGCCTCTTGCTGTACAGAGTGGGCCAATGAGGCCAACTGCTCAAGGAAGTTCCAGCAGTTGTTGGTGACTTGATATTTCAACAGCTAGAGGATAAATTATTATCTTGTTTGAACTTGAATCAAGCAAAGATTATTTCAGGCCAGAGATTGCATTACATGAGACAAATAACATGGATACAAATGTCAACTTGCTTCATTTTCTAACATGGTTGAGTGCTTTATTCACAGACTCAACTGCTGTGCAGATAACTTTCCAAATCTTGTGTATGCAAGCAAACCGATTCCACCAAATTTATGCTGGGGATTGTTTATTTAACAACTTCCATAAACTTTGTTTTCATTAGCCTCCAGATATTACCCTGCTGGATCCAGAGACTATAAATTATTTCTACAGTATGATCAAGTGATGTTCTTTTTTTACCTGAGGCCTTTGCAGCTTGCTTATCTGGGTGATGATCAAAATTATAAGGCCCTTATAGAGGTACTCAAGAGAGAAGGAAGAATCTACTTGTTTTCAGGTATTCGTGTTTACAAATTTTGTCATGTAATATACATATGATAAACTGATGATTTCTGCATGCACACACAGAATAATTCCATGGCCAGGAAATACCATTTCCCAAGATAATCCCATTTTCCTCTGGGACATACCCTCACTCAGGTGCAGGTTACACTGCTTCTCCCTCATGCCAGCTAAGAACAAAGAAGAAATCCCTACGTATAAAGGGAAATTTCAGTATTATATCTACAATAAGTTGCTGCTGTTCCTTGTACTGCACCAAGGGGAACACCAGCTGGACCTGTGGGTCATCCCCTGTATTTTGACATACTGTGACATCTCTGTCAGACACAGGGGTTCAGGGATGTCTTAATAGAGGACACATGCTGGTTCACGGGTGCATCACTCTTGATACGCAATGATAATAGGTTTTATTTAGAAGGCTTCCTTCTGCCACTATTCATTGAGTATTTTAGATCAGGTACCTTACTCTGTTCAGTGGTTCTGTATTGCTGTCTGTAAATACTGGAGATGGACAGCCTGTGCCAGGCATTTGTGGAAGAAGTTGCATAATACTTGTTTCCACTTTCTAAATATATCTGCCTTGAGCTCTGCATGATGCCAGCAGGGTTTGCAAGATTAAGACCAGGAGATTTATCGACTCAGAACTGCATGTGCTTTAAAAATGTGAAGTTTTATAACAGCAGTTATATAGCAGTTAATACTATAATATATAATATAATTTATATCATAATATGATGTGATATGATATAAAGTATAATATATAATAAATAGTTTTACGGTATTAATACTCATATAAATTATGATTAGACACCAGTGTTTGTTAGAAACATGACACTGTCATCATCTGCAAAAGCACATTTTTAACAGGATTGGTTTTCTGTACTCCTCTTTCCCCACTAACGTACTGCACAGCACATGCTGGTATGTAAGAGTTATAGGCCAGACTTACTCAGAGATGCCAACACCCAAGAGTTACAGAGGGCAGTGATGAAATGGAGTAGTGCATAGTGTAGCATAGACACAGGGCAGTGGTAAATCAGAAACTGTATTGCATTTCTCTTTCATGAATCTCTTGCATATACATCTTGCATACAAAGAGGTGACTGAAATGATTCTGGAGATTTTGCAGTGAGGAATCCAAATGCAGAAGAGAATGAGCCTCTCTCAAAATGCTGAGGTGCAGCCAACCTCGCAGTCACCAGAGGAACTCACAAAAAAGAGTGTTCTCCTGTGCCTCCACATGGGGAGTTCCCAGAGGGCTTCACTGGAAACCTACAGGCCCTCTGTGATGTACAGCATGCTAACAAGACAGGGACAGCTGCTTCACGTGACTTTCCATCCCCCAGCTTCAAGAAGAAGTCTCAGAAGAAGAAAAGTAAAGGGGCAAGAGCATCCCTTACGTTATACTATTATTACATTATGTTGGTATTATTGCACAATACTAGTTGCATTTTGGTTTTGACCTGGACACCTACCTATGCAACCTGTTCTAGTGTGCATGCTTTGCAGGGGGGTTGGACTCGATGATCTCTGGAGGTCCCTTCCAAGCCCTGCAACTCTGCGATTCTGTGATTCATCTAAAGAAGCTGGATGAAGATGTTACTCTATAATGATACATCTAAGGGGAGGGAGCTTGTGAGATATTAGCTGGGCAAACTCACAATGCAACACAAGGATCAAAATTAGTCTAATCTGCTTCACTTTCTTCATACCCTCATCTGCTTGTGGCTTCCTGCTCTAGCTGGCTCTCTTTCTTTTCTTTTTCTCTGAAGATTCGAGTACTGGTTGTTTGAAAGCAGGGTGCACCCAGATAAAACTCTACTAAATCTTGATATTAATCTTGATATTAACATTCAATTTGATTGAGAGCCTCGTTATAGGTCGGTGCTTGTGGAAGTACCCACGAAATTTCATGCAGGAACAGTCAGTGTGTTACACTGAGCTAAGGTTATACCTTTACACAAACTTTCCAGATATTCTTCTTCCCTCCCTGAAAAGTATTCAAAATTACTAGTCAAAATAATTGAATAAATGTTCCTAAAAGTATATCCAAAAGAAATGCAATCAAAGAACTCTAAGTCATGAACCCGGGCACTTCAGAATTAGAAGATATGAGAATTATGTTTATCCGTGTAACTTCACTTTCCAGCTCATTTCACTTCTCTTGTGTTTGTACTGAGTTATTTTTATTTTTTTTTTCTTTCAAACATAAACTTCTGCTTTGTACACTGACTAAACAGTTATTTTTCTTCCTGTTTTTATCCATTTATTCAATTCCATTGCCCTGAGCTACCTAAAGTTCATACCATCAAGATATGCACTGGTGAAAAAGAATTTGCTTCCTCCAGGCTATTTCTGCAGCATTTTCCCTATGGTATCTGCCTTGGTGCGTCAGATGTCTTTAACGCAGACGAGCAGTTTTAGCATTGCTGGTGGGGATCTGTGTGGAAACAAGTGGGAGGAAGCTGGGAGGACATGAAGCCTGCAGGTGGGGAGCGGGAGGAGAGCAGGAGGTGGGCAGAGATCACCACAAACAGCTGTGCTCAGGAAGGAGGAAGAAAGTGGGAGCCCAGAAAGAAATGGAAAATAACAACTACCCCAAAGGAAATGGACTAAAAGCAGGCAAATAGAAGTTTTAGATTTGATTCTCTGGGTCTTGCTTTATCACAGAGCAATATTATTGACACCTCTGCAGCTCACAGCACAGTTCAGATTGGGCAGGACGTCTGGAGCTCAGTTCTAATTTTAAAATTCAGGCAGGTTGCTCAGGTCTTGTCCTGTTCATGTACTGGGTGGAAATTGCCAAGGGTGGAAACACCACAGCCTGCCGGGGTGCCTGGCCAAGTGTTAGACAACCCTCACAGTGAATTTTATTCTTTACACGTAATAGGATGTTTCCTTTTGCTACCTGTAGCTGTTGCCCTTCATGCTTTCAGTGTGTACCTCTGGTAGGCTTCTAGCTCTGCTGCCAGTCACCTTCTCAGCAGAAAGTTGAAGAGCATCGTTAATCACCTCTCAGACTTCTCTGTTTGAGAATCACTGAATCAGAGAATCAGAAGGGGCGTCTAGGGATCATCTGGGGTAACCCCTCTGCTAAAGCAGGTCCCCTACATACAGCAGGTTACACAGGAAAGAATCCAGACAGGCCTTGAATAGCTCCAGAAAAGGAAACTCTAAAATCTCTCTGGGCAGTCTGTTCTGGTAACAAAGCAGAGATGAACAGCTGCCTCTGTTCCCTTTGAGTGTCCTGCACTCCCAACCCACAGCCATGGACTCACTCCTGTTTTCTGATATCTGTGTGCCAGGGGTTCAAAACTGGACATACTACTCCAAATGCAGACTTACAATAGCCTCATATGGGAAAATTCCCCTCCCTCATCCTCTTGGCTATGCCATGTAATGAGTGCTCATCATCAGAGGCACGTGCTGGTGAATTAACACTCAAATTGTCCACTTGCTCAGACCCTTTTGCTACAAAGGTTGCGCTGTAGTCTGATGGAATCTGTCCCACATGGAAAACTTTGCATTTGTCTTTTTTTATCAGGCATTGCTGATGGCTGATATCTCCAACAATTATTCATCCAGACAGCTAATAATCCCAAGAGCTAAATCACGTTTGACAGGCCACGTGTAATTTAAACCAAAAGTGGCATGTCACTCAATGAACCTAAGGCCATACCACTGTCACTCATAATTTCCTTTTGGTGTCATGTTTTTATCATTCTCCTGTCCCCAGACACGTCTGGTATGTCACCAAAGGTGGCTTCTCCCACAGAGCTCTTGTCTGTAGACAGGAAGTGTCTGCAATGGCAGTGGGTGGGAGATGTGGTGATGGGGAGCTTGAAGAAAGCAAGCTGTTAACAGTGACAGGCTGGGCATCTGATCTACAATAGATGGATTGTTAGATGTTTTTATTTGCTTTTGCTAAAAATACTTGTTCAACCTGTTCAGGGCTTCAAACCAAAAGGTTTTTTAATCATTTGAATGGAGGAATTTTTTTGAATTTGAATGGAGGATCTGTGTTCTAAAAGGAACTCTGGAACATATGTTGAAACAAAAATGCTCAGTTTTGGCTTGGAACTGTAAACAAGATTGTGGTAGAACTATTTTAAACTTTCTGTTGTCTCTCCCATGCATATTTTCACAGTCTCATCTCCTTCCTGGAAAGTGTTACACTCACATGATTTTCAAGTACACTGCTTTATTTTGAAGTTCTTCTTTTTAAATTTAAACAGCATACACACAGTCTGAGGATGATCTGGCACATACATTTGTATTTTATTTTTAGCATTATGACAGATAGATAGTTTCAAAAACATTTGAACAGCTATTCCTCATGATCTGTGATGCATTTCTTGTAGTAACCCCTTTTACACAGTAAAAGAATGCAGACCTTGTGAAAATAATCCACTGGATTATTAATTATTTTTGTCTTGATTTTAATAGGTACGCTTGTATCACTGGTTTTAATTCTAAATAGTAAATACAAATTTACCAAAAAAAAAAAAAGAAAGAAAAAACAAACAAACAAAAACCCCACCAGTTTGCATATGCTGGCTGACAAACAATCTGGCATCTTTTTTGTGATATTGAATTTTTCTTTGGCAGTATATACATGTACTCGACTGTTTTTTAACATTTTTCAAGCTACCTGCATTTCTGATCTTGATTAAGAATATCCTGCTTTTTACACTCATTAATAGGTACATAAGAATGGGAAAGTACAAAGTGAAAGAATTGACAGATCAAAATATTGAAAATAATACTGGGAGCTCTGTGAGAGCTGGTTCAGTTTGGGTCTTTAGAGAATGAAACACATTACAGTCTGTTTACTGTTAAATGTCTGCAAAAAAATGGACTTAACAAGAGTGGACCAGTCAAAGATTCAGTCTCACAGTATCTTTCATGGTAAAGAAATTTAGTCTTTAGAAAATTAGCCCATGCAGATGTTTTGATAGTAAGTGTGTCCTAATGTTTTTTTCTAAAAAATATCCAAAAGCTAACTGATGTAATTTTGCTCCCTCCTTAGTCGGAAATCTATTGTAGGTATCTTTTCTCATAGCAAAACAGGAAGTACATAGAAATGAAATAGAACAGTAATGTAAAAAAAAATAAATAAATAAAGTAAAAAGTTATCATTCTAGAATTTAGTTTCAGTTGATACCCTCTTCAGACTTGCAGACTTTGAGGTTGCCAGGCAAGAGTCTAAAAACTGGCAATGAGCAAAGTCTAACCTGAGAACCACTCCAAACACTAAAAAGACACCTCTTATTTAATATCTATTGGATTCTAATTCTTCTACGTGAAAAAATAGAAACAGGAAAAAAAAAATGGGGAAAAAATAGCCACATAGGGAAAGGCAATAGAGATAGGATTACTGCATTAAGAAAAACAACTAAACAGGTCAAGGAGCCTTAATCTCTTAATGTGGAGTAAAAAGGATTCAGGGTCTCTGGTGCAACAGATGGAAAAAAAGGCTGAAGTACATGATGGGAAATTATCTACCACACTGAATGTGTATTGAAGGAAGATGCTTTTCCGGAGCTCTGTCACCCTTGTTCTGCCACTGGAAAGCTCCTGGCCCCATCCAATTAACTCTCACCCAGTAGATACGTATAAGCATTGATCCCTCCTCAGTCTTCTCTTCTCCAGGCTGAACAGCCCCAGGGTTACAGCCTTTCTTCAAAAGGGAGATGCTGCAGACCCTTAATCATCTTTGTATCCCTCTGCCATTGTTTTTCTTGAACCAAAGAGACCAGAACTGGATGCAGTACCTTGATGAGGCTTCAACAAAGGAAGAGGGAGAGGATCACCTCCCTCAACCTGATGGCCACACTCTATTTACGAACCTCAGGATACCATTGGCCTTCTTGGCCCTAAGGGCACACTTGTGGCTCATGGCCAATTGGTTGTCTACCATGACACTCAGATCCTTCTCCACAGAGATCCTTCCCAGCAGGTCAGCTCCAGTGTGTGCGGTTACACCTTCCCAGGTGTAGGACTGTTCACTCACCCTTTTTGAATCTCATCAGGTTCCTCTCCACCCAATTATCTGGTCTGTCTAGGTCACACTGAACGGCAGCACAGCTTTTTGATGTGTCAATTGCTTCTTGCAGCTTTGTGTCATCAGCAAACATGCTGAGGGTAGGCTCTGTGTCTTCATCCAGTTCGTTGATGAAAATGTTGAGCAAGACTGGGCCCAGCCTCAACCCCTGGGAATACCACTAGCTACAGGTCTCCAACTAGACTCTGCACCTCTGACCACATTCCTCTGAGCTCTGCCAGTTTTCAGTCCACTTCACTCTCCACTCGTCTATTCTACACTTCCTAAGCTTACCTACAAGAATATTATGGGAAACAGTGTCAAAAGCCTTGCTGAAATCAAGGTAGACCACAGTCACAGATCTACCCTCATCTACTCAGCTGATTGTGTCACCATATGAGGCTATCAGGTTGGTCAGGCATGACTTGCAAGCTTGACTGTATCTATCAGAATAAGTAATCCTCCTACAAATGCCTCTGAAATGGTCAGGACCATTTTATCCCATATCTTCCACAGGTTTTAACAGAGGGGTTGAAGTGAGAAGGAGATTTTCATAATCTGAAAAGGAACTCGATGCCAAGCTTCTGCTACCTCAAAGAGGTTTGTTCTAAGAAAATTTGTTCTTGAAAATTTGAAGACATCTAAGCTTGGTCAATTTGAAATTCAGATATCTAGAATCACCATTTGCTTTAAGAAATGTGGTAGAAGTCTTTTATGTGAGTATAAGACTGAGTATAGAAACACCCATTCCAAGCAAGGGGGTTCAACTAGTTTGAATGCAGAGTGGGAATCTCTTCAACAAAGAGGTTGTATCTCCTTGGAACTTCTAGATACACTCAAAGTCATTTTTGTCAGTGTACTGGGAAGGTAAAAAAGATTCAAGTTTAACTCCCAATAAATTCTCAAACATTCTACAAATAAAGTTGTCTCACCAAATAAGCTAGAAAGAGAAGGATCTGAGTAAACAGGAAGATGGGCATAGTAATATCAGATGAGGACAATGTATGTAAACCTTGATGTGACAAAAGACCATGCAGGACAAAAATGGAAGAGGAATTAGCTTTCATTATTCGGACATACTGAATTACATAATGGGGAAATGATGTAAAAAAAGAAGGCCCACAAGTAATATTTTCATTTCATAAAGTGGAGATATTTATTTGTTAAGATCAGTAAAACCAAATTATAAATAACATAACAGTTACCTATGTAAAGTTCCATCAAAATCAAAACAGTGAGCCTGTCCCTTCCAGTTGTGTTCATCAAAATGCTTCAGCTATGAAAAAAGGCATGGACTGCTATAAAATTGAGATTTGTTTCTGTCCATGTGCATGAATATTATAAATAAGACTTCCCTTATAAAAAATCACATGAGATGCTAATGGTATATTCTGTAAAATGTGACTAGGAAGTGACAACAATGTACTATTAATAAATAATACACTCAATAACAAAACGATCTTTGCTATTGAAAGACATTTGGGGCTACATACACGATGAAACCACTTGGAAAAAAAAAAAGACATTCTTCAAAGGAGCACAGAGCGCTACTTGAAAATGAACAGACTCTGGACATAATAGAAAATACGTTATTGCCAGGCAAAGAAAGTCAACCCTTCAGTCCTTGTAACAGTGTCAGCCATCAGCGAACATTTGCTACGTTGGGGACAATTAGACTGAAGCCCTAACCACAATACGCTAAACAACAACACACTTTGCGATGTTTAAAACACTCTACACAAGTACCTCTGCCCCTGAGCATGCCAGAATGATCGTGATTCAGATGTTCAGCCAAGTGCTCGTGCCATTTTGACACAACTTCCAGCATGTAAAGTTTACATAGACCTCAAATGATTAATATTACATGTCAGTCACTGGAGGTAAGACAAATCCACAGAATTACATGACCTCAGAGGCATAATGATTTGCTTATCCACTTTAAAACCATCTCAAGACACTGAACTACCACATTATCATCACTTTTTTTTCTATAAACTTGTCAAGATAGGAAAGATGCAAATCAAATTACTAGCATAACACAAGGGCAAAATTCACCATCTAACACTAAAGTCCCACATCCCATTGCTCTTTGTGAAATGATGCCATCACCAGCTGACATCAGTCTTGTGTGAGACAAAATCTCCCAAAATCGCCCAGTCCCTAGAAGCCAAGAGACACCGTGCATCTGTCTTGCCTGTGCTCCTGTATGCCAGCATTACTACAAACCACAGACTGATCCCAGGTCAGCTTGTTTCAACCACTGAGCTCCTACCAAAAATACATGTGTGGTATTTCAAATTCGTTCCTATTTCTCCATTGCTGTAAGCATTACTTTGCCTGAGCACCCCACCCAGAGGAAGGCTTGCCCTGACAAGCAGGCTGCCCCCAGAGCCAGACCCACAAGTGGGGTCAGATACAGAGCAGAAGGTCTGAAGTGCACAGATGGAGTGACAGGAAGGTGAGGGCAGGAACCTTGCAGCTACACGCCAAACCACAGTCACTTCTTTATCAGAGTGGCAACCAACAGATAACTGAAATAAGTGGGCAGGAAACACACACTAAGTGTGAGTCACACTGATACCCCACCAACACAGCCTTGCCAACCCAAGCCTGGAAATAGGTCTGATCTGATGGAAATGCAGACAGATACCCCCTTATGGTGCTGGAAGGAGGCATACTGGACTTTAGGAAGAGAGCTACTCCACTTGTAAGCTTGTTTATTACCATCAAACCTGTAAGGCTTACATTTACCAGAATCAGAGGTTGGTCATGAAAAAACAGGTAGAAGATGTGGTTCACTACAAATCGCTAGAAGTATCTTCTTTCCACGTCACTTCTCTTTTCAGTGTTTCTACAATACAGAGCTTATACTAACAATCCACCTCATGGACTCAACATTAAAAGAAAAACACATGCAGTCATTTACATTCATCTGCATCTGCATGCTATGTTTCACAGTTCATTATCAAAGCAACATACCACTCTATAAAAATATCACAGTGAGGCACCTTTAATTTCCTTCATATCTGTGTTTGCTTTTCTCTTGAGCTTTCAGAGACAGCCAGATGGAACCTGCAGTATCACATGTTAAAGCAGGATGAGTTGTGTGCATAGGAAATACAGCGGCTTAGGAGTCTTGAAATTTACATGTAAGGACAGAATTTCATCTATTTTTTGATATCTATTTTTGTCCTTGAGTCCTTGAGTTCATTAATAATAATAATAATAATAATTTTAAAGGAAGGTAACCTGTAAAGGGCTAAAATATGGCATGAAAATGCTTTGCACCACTTTCCTTTCCATAACATAGGAAGAAGGGCAGCACTGCTATCAGGTTACTACAGCACTTGACATTGCTTCTGCTTCTAAGAGAGCTGAGACACTAACACCAGAATCAGTGCTTTCGGACCAGAACACTCAAGAAGAGTGCAAAATCCTCTTCATTTAAAATTCAGACTGCTGGTAAGACTCCAGAGGAACAGAAACCTTACAAAGTGCAATTGCTGTACATCACACTTAGTACTGATTTTGATATTGGATGCACAGAAGGCATATGCTAATTCCCAGGTGAAAAAAAGCCAAAGTTCTCTCTAAAAGGATACACTTCAGATGGGTGTTCTACTTACTTAGAGATAGGATGCATTACATTATGTACATGATACACACAAGTTGCCCAGAGAGGCTGTGGATGCCCCAACCCTGGTGGTGTTAAAAGCTAGATAAAAGGCAGGTGGTGTTAAAAGCCCTGGGCAATCTGATCTGCTACTTGACCTACTGGCAGCCCTGCCCTGCCTGTGGCGGGTGGGCTGGAACTTGATCCTTGAGGACCCTCCCAACCCAAACCATTCTATGATTCTATGAGAATCTGCAAAACGGTCACAGAGATGCAAACAAACAAACAAAAAATAAGGAAGGTCAATGGAAAAGAAAGAATGTAGAGAAACCATGAAGACAACCGGATATACGTACTTCAGCTGTTTATACCTCATCTGAGATAGTAACTTCAGTGAAAATAAAAAATATTGAATGCAATGAAAACAAAAAATATTATTTCACCTCAGTGGTAGCAGGTCATAATCATGAGCATTTGTTAAAGGTTCCTCATTTTACATTGAAAGCTATTTTGGAAATGAATTTGTATGTTATTGATGGCTGGTTTGAGTTAACAAAGATGAATGCAAAGATTCAAGATTTGGCTGCAGGAAGTCTAATACGTGGACACCTGCAGTCAGAAGGTGTTCCACAAAAGCCAGAAGAATTTTCAGAGTTTTAATGTTTGAAAGGAAAAGTAATTTGTTGTCAGTCATCATATACAGAGTTATGGAAAGAGTGCACTACACAGCGAGAAAACAGAAGAACCACCATTTCAACATTTTAAGACAACTGATATCTTAGACCAGCGCTGAGCCTTTGATATAAATTGCCAGTAGAAAAAATTTTCCCTTCAAGAATTATCAGAAAAGAAAAATTGCATTTGAATAGCAGGGGGGGAAAGATCATCTCATTGCATTATTAAAGTCTGAAAAAATGATTTGACAATGACTGGAAACATTAACAGTCTTCAGATCCATCACGGAGGATAAATCACTTGAGAACATCCAATTCTCAGATACAGGCAGTCAGTGAAGAAGCTTCACATTGCAGAAAAATCTTTTTTTCATTTTCATCCACCTCACAAAATCTACTTGGCAGATAGTGCAGTACATGAATCACTTCTCTGCAACTTGCTGCAACAATTCCTCATATAGGACCTAAGTCATGATTTGATTTCAGATCATGATACCTCAGTGCGGCAGATGTTTGAAATGCAGAAAGATATTGGCCTCACAGCAGCAAAGTACAGCAGAAAACATCCATGATCTTCACTTGTGGGGAAAAATCCAGTAGCTTACAGAATAGGTCCCTGTAAGTAGGCAGCATTGCCTGGATTTGCTTTGAAACAGCTCAATTTAAAATTTTCGCAGGATGAATTCCCTCAGGTTTGAGAACAGGCAGCTGATTAAAATCTCTGCAATTCTATTGATTTGTCCAGAGTCAGAATGGTAGAAGAGAGCAGAGAATTTGGTTTATAAGTTGGAGATTTGGGCAGACAGAAGAAAACTTATTATTCTCATTAAAATTTATGAGTTTGAGCTTTCTGCAAGCTATGCATTATCTGAAGGGAATGTCCTTTGTGTACTTGCTAACCATGAGGGTGGGTTTTAACCTGGATGCATAAATTCAGTCAAACAAATATGTATATTTACTTGTTTGCCTTAGCTGTTGAAAAGAGATAAAGCTTTGCAATTTATTAAATCTCTACCCTTACTTTCCAAATGTGAGGTAACCAACTCTCACAGCACCTCTCTCTCAGTGAGCAAGCTAAGTAAGTCTCTATTCACCCAAGAGAGCATTCACAGCAGGAAGAAAGACATCAAACATCCTATAAGTGGCATGAGAAATAAGAAAGTCTCTGCTGTACTTTAGAGTTGATGCAGTAATTAACACTGGAAAGACATGAAATACTGCATGCAAGCTTGGTCACATTCAGCTTTAATAAAACTGGAGTGCTCTATGTTCCTGTGTTGTGTTTCCATATTTCCACATTGAATACCAAGAAGAAAGTTCATCATACTCACACAGTGCAAGGGAGGATTGAAACAACCTGTGGACTTGGCAGATTTTTCCCCAGTACCACAAGAACTGAGGAGCTGAGAAGCAAGAGAGCAAAGAACTTACATCTGTATAACTTCAGCAAAGCATCGAAATGTAGGTATCTCCTTTTCCTCTATCAAAAAACTGTGTTACTTTCCTTATCTCCTTCTGATCTTTGTCTGATTCTTCAGATGCCACCCCTAAATGTCTGTACAGAAACAGTAACAGACAGACTCCAGAAGATCTAAACCGATGTTCTCAGTTTGGTTGGATTTTTTATTTATTTCATTTTGACAAAAATGAAAGTAGCCTAAAATTGGAAGCTTTGTAGAAGCACAGACTCGAGTAAAATCTACAAACACTGAATAACTTGAGAATTGCTTCTTCAGTTACTGGTGTATCTATTTTAACAAAAATTGAGATCCTTTCTCACAACTATTTGTGGTGACGTTTTCTTATGCTGCCTTTGGGTTGACTCATGATATAACCATGTCTAGACTAAAAGAAAAAAAAGGTTGAACTTGAAAGGTGAAAATACTAAATAACACAGCAAATTCAAGGTGATTTGAATGTTGCTTGCCTTAGAAGGACCAAGATGGGATAAATATTTATCTTAACAGTTGACCAACGCAACCACAGCATAGAGTAGGTGGAGATCATTTTAAGATGCAGTTTTAATAGGTACTACTGAGACTTGCCAGCAATCAAAATTGCTTTGGGGTGAGAAGCGGGTTGGTCTCCAAAGCAATAGATTGTCTGCCACTGTTTTCGGAAAGCCCAGCATTCTGGCTGTGAAGGAAGAAAGTGATAACCTTGCCATATCTCAGGCCTGCTCTGCAGTGTTGTATGTGTGAACCAGGGATGACATATATGGTGACATTCATTTTAAGTATGTGCATTAAGCTAAAGAGGCTGAATACACCAGGGCTCTGAATACACCAGGGCTCATCCTGAATAATCAGAGAGGAATAACTAACTGTTTAACTTCTTGTTGCTGCGAAAGAAATATCAGGTAGGGATACCGGGCTGAACCTCCTATTGGTTATTTGTATTTCCTTCAGGAAAATGAGTTTCCTAGTATTTAATTAGCAGGCCACTAGATCATTCAGTAATTGTTTCATTCAAAAACCACCAAGAAGTCAAGCACCTGATAGATTCCAAGTGATGAAATCTGGGAATTTGAGGAACTAGAAGTTATTCTACAACAATCATTATGAAAAGCACAGCCTTCTGCCATGCTCTTTTTGTTCTCCAGTGATTGAATTATCAGTTCCTAAGTGAAGTCATGTTTTCAACTTACAGCTAATTCTTCTTGGTTTTATCAGTTACTTTTGAAGAAAATATGGTTGAAAATTACAAAGTGCATTATCTACTTAATGGCTGATTTTTAAAATCACCCTTCAAAACCCAAGGAGGATGATCATCAGGAAGATGGCAAAGAGATGACTTTATGTTGACTTCTTGGGCATAAAAAAAAGGCCCAGATGATCCCAAGTGGAGGGACTGTGTGATACTAGGAGCAGATCTCATTAGGGATGTCCCAGCATAGAGGAGAGTCCCCAGAGCACCCTTCGGACAGCCAGGATGCAGAGGACCAGCCACTTCCAGACAAGGTCTGCTGACTTTTTGTTAGTAGGAAACATCAGCTAACAGATAGAATCACAGAATAGCCCCCGTTGGAAAAGACCTAAAAGATCATCAAGTTCAACCACAACTTAACAATACTACCCCAACTCTAATAACCCATGACTAAATCCCACAGTATCCTTTCAATAAGGAGGTGGTGACTTAGGACAATAGCCAGTAAGTCTGTTATACTTTTGTTTCTGAGTGAATGGAAGTAGAGAAGGGAAAGATGGATTTTTCATCACCTCTCTTTGTTCTGCTGTACTTCTGTTTAATCAGTTCACTGCCTCTTGGCAACATCTGCCATCACATTCTGCTTTGCTGCCATCCTGCAGAAAACCTTATGTCACAGACGATAGTCTGTTTTTCAGTCATTGTCAGAAGAAAATGTCCTGCGGTTGCTTGGAATGGGCAATCTTTATCTAGAATTTCTACAGTCCAATTTATTACACCACTGATTTGATCTTCATCTTTTCCATCATCATCCAGCATTCTGGAAAATGCCTGTCCTTTGTACAGTCTGGACTTGGTCCAATGCTTATTAATCTATCGAGATGGAGAACCAAAGCAGGTAGCAAAAGGTGAGTTAGCATTTTTCTCCTTCATCATCCCCACTTCTAGATTGCACACTTCCTCACTTCTGTTCTCACTGTCAATTTCAGGATAGGGTGAACCAGATTTTAAACTAGTTTTCATGAATATGCATGAAGGAAGTGTTTTGTGCAACTACCACGGTTCAGAGATTCAGTTTAAAACAGCAGATGCCTTGCTTATAGCTTCAGCTTCCGAAGAGATGCAAACTCAGCAGCGTATGCTGTGACATCATTCTGATGAAGCTAACAAAAAGGTGAGTGTATTGAGGTTGATAAAAAAGCCAATATTTCTACATTCTATAAAGATTAAGCTGTAACAGAGGCTTTGATCTTTGACTTCTGCAGCTAGTTCATTCCAAATGATAATCTTCGTATCAACAAAAACATGAAGCACAGCATTCATGAAGGAGAGTCCTCAGAATTATGGCAAGGTCTGTATCAAATTAAAAAATGTTTTTATTCTCATGAGCACATATACTCTTATGATTTTAATTTGCCAGCTTCTCTTTCAATTGCTTGCTTTAGAATGAGCTTCAAAAGATTCATAACCAACAGAAAGGAGGAATTTTATACAGTTTTAGCAGAAGTTCATACATTGGCCTTAGTCTCCCTAGAAACACTTAAGCACCCGAAAAGATTATACCTAAACTGATTTCAGTGCCAAATATCTTCCATGCACAACTCCTATGAGGGGATTTGATCGTTCTGTTTATAATCAGGTGGCACCCTCTATAGAGCAATGATTCCAGCATTTTTGTATCTTGGCAGCTCTATGAAAAAATTAATAACTAAGAACATGAACAAATCATTTGGCAAGCCTGAACTAGCTTTTAGTGAAGATGAATTGCAGTAGCTTTCAACCTGGTGCAGGCATTAACCTCAATACTGGAGAAACTCAGGGGCTGGCAGAGGAAATAGAAAAACTAAAGTAAGGAATTTCATTAAAAGACCTTAAGATTTCTATTCACTTCTACTAAAGCAATGAAATCTCAGGACACTACTGTCAATAGACAGAAATTAACCACCCAGCTAAATGCAGATGGATATATTCATTCCTCCCACAGTTTGCTAACTCCGAGAAGCTGATTTCTGTGTTAATGCTTAAGTCCTGGATGTGACCACACCTATTCCCTGGTGTAGCCTTCCTCTTCAAAAGTGATACAACTTCAAACCCTTACACGTAACTCCACATTTCATACCAAGAATCCCAATACATGGGTCCCACTTCCCCTAGACTAGTACCAGGTAAATCTCACACTAAGTAGCAGAAATAATGGAGTGTATTAACTCCAAGATTCTTGTTAGGCAGTTGCCATTCTCAGATTCCCAACAGATTTTCATTTTCTCCGTGACTGCTCTTGCCACAAAATACTTACAGAACCCTCCTGCATCCTTTTTCACTTGTAGGGCAAAAACTTTCTTCTTGGCCAGTGTGCCTGTGTGAAGTGCCAAGTCAGCCAACTAAAACAGGTTTCTGTTGAGCTCCCATTGTAGACTTGCCTTCTCAAAAGAGGAACTTATTTTTGTTTCTCTCCTTTCCTAAGCTACTAGTTTTCTGGAAGTTATAGAAAATTATTTATCCCCAAAGCCTTTACTTCCCTATCAAATGTGGTTGCCATTGTAAGATGCAGTTATATTCTCTATAAGTAGATATGAACAGAGCCCAAACTACCAATTTTTCCAACATTAGCCACACTTATCACAAACAACATATTTTCTTCAATCCCCATCATTTTTTGAAAACCATCTCCCTGCAAACCTCAGGATTGCAAACATCAAAAGGGGCACACAAAGACAAGATTCAGTCAGCTTCAGCCTTGCGGAGAATACAATGCTCCTAGGTACATGGGGCACTAACTGAACACAAGCAAGCCAGTTGTTATGAAATACTGCATTGAGGTTTCCTATGAAAATACTCATTTTTTCTCTTCTTTTACTGAGATCTTTTCCCCAGGACATGAGAGAAGGGATTTCCAGGGTGTCGGAGAGTCGCCAGAGAAGTTCAGAACTGAATTCTCAAGTCCTGGTACAAATGACAAAAATAACAAGCACAGAGGCAGTTCTCCCCTACTCTCCTAATTTCCCCACACCCCTGGGAAATGGTGGCATCCTTCTGAAGTGTCATCTTAACACACAATATTTTGACTGCTGTTCTCACAGATAGCATCTTCTTTTAAGAACTAAAAAGTGCAAAACTTCATACATCTCATAAAACCCATACAGGCACCTGT
This sequence comes from Centrocercus urophasianus, assembly GCF_019232065.1. Taxonomy (NCBI): domain Eukaryota; kingdom Metazoa; phylum Chordata; class Aves; order Galliformes; family Phasianidae; genus Centrocercus; species Centrocercus urophasianus. The sequence continues at coordinate 2,168,112 of NW_024885088.1, read as the reverse complement.
TTTCTACAAAAGGCAGCTCAGTAAAAATTTGTCCTAATGAGCAGTAAAGAAAATCCTTCCTTACTGAGTATCCATATCATAGATAAAATATAATCCAAGTGAATGAATTATCAGTGATGGTCTATTGATGTGTTGATTGTACTTCAAAAAAAGCATATGGACAGAGATAAAATGGGTTACAGAAGCACATTCAGATTTTATCAGAACAATCTCTAAAACAGCATTTAATCCAAATCTCCCCTTTGCAATTTAGAGCTACACTGTAATCCTAAGGAACAATACCCAAATGCATATTTGGAATACCCATATTTAGGAAGAAGATTTTATTCCAAAACATATTTTTAAAAAGCAAAATAAGGCTTTTTTTCAATGTCCTACATAGATAGTCGAATTATTCATATTTAAAGAAGAGCCAGGGGTGTTGCTTTTTTTTTTTTTTAATTATATCTATATAACTTGCAGCTTGTAGTCTACAAAGAGAGCGGTTGCCAACATATGATAGGACACATTCCCCAAAATACTAGCACTTTGGAGCTAAAACAGGTAGCACAGGAAATTGTTGTGGAAACCTGACGACAGTTTTGTTGTTTCAACATTTTGACTAGAATTTCAGCTACTAACGATAGAAGTAGAAGAAAGAGAACATTATTTTGGATTATAAAGTTAACAGTGATAGCATCTTGCAGCTGAAATTGCACTCTGGACCAAGTAAGTATTTTCTTCCTGTCCTACAGTGTTAGAACAAAGCAAACAAAAAGATTTCTCATTTACATGGCAATAGGATCATCTGCTGTCCAAGTAATATCCAAAAATAAAACAGTCCTTTAGGCACTGCACTGACCGGAGCAGCCGCAGTGCAATTTGCACGCTTACATAATTCTCTGATTGCAAAGAGAAAGGCTGCATTACGTAAGTGCCTGCCTTTTCCGGTGGTTTTTTTTGTTTGTTTGCTTTGTTTCATTTTTTTTCTCGCTGGCTATATTGTTTTTCAGTGCTCCCAAAGGCTGTTTTACTTTTCAGGCTCTCTTCAACCAGAGACAATCTTGCAACAGAAGTACAAGTCTTTAAGGCTAATGTTACAATCCGAAAAGAGGAGCTAGTAGCACAAAGAGAAAGGATTTTCAAAGTTTCAACTGATTTTAAATGACACTTACATTCATTTCTGCAGTTTTTCTGTTAGAAGCACATGAAGAATCTTATCTTGCATTTCACTGAACACCTCAAATCCCCTTGATAGTCACTGAACATGTGGAGTCCAAATGAACACGGAACTAATCCCAAAGGCAAAACAGCACAACAAGTAAGGAGCAATCCCTGCTACCAAAGTCACTACAGAAATCTTGCAGCTGGTCAGTTAATACCTGGTTGCACTTCACTTTTGTTTTTGTACCACAACTTTTATCTTCAAGCCAATTTACCTTAACCAGCTGTTGCCCATAAGGTAGCATTAATATGGATATAAGTGCAATGACCAAACTATCCTGACAAAACCTACAACAGGTAGGTTCATCTATATTCAGTAGCAGGGCATTCCCAATACATTCTTCTACCAGATTCTTAGTGCCCTTCACATTCACAAGTCTTAGGAGTTGATGGTACTCAGCTCCTCAGGCTTTCACACCTTCCACCTTTCTTCCATTGGAAAACAAAAAATGGAAAAAAAGAAACAAAGAAAGTTAACAATACACACACTTTCCTCTATACCCCTTACCACTACACACAAGCACACTCACAAGGGAAGGAAAAACAACCAAAAAAAAAAGAGTTACATGAGGCGCCAATCTGGAATGAAATGGATCTTTGAACAGACAGTCATATTTGGCACTGTCAGCAAAAGCTTGTGGGTGGCCCCATTTCTCTCTGAGCCTTAATGCCCTTCTTACATCATTTAAAAACGTCACCCAGAAAGTTCATTTGAGTTGCTTCTGACATTATTTTCACATTACTGCTGAATGGACTTGATGGAGAGGTTTGTTTCCCCCACCGCAGTTCCATAGAACATACATTAAGGACATATTCCATTTGGCTTTCAAGCAGCATTTTTACGGTCCATGCAGATCCATGATTATTTTCCCTTTAAAAAGAATCAACAGAAGATCAGAACTCTCTGTAGGAGAGCAAGGAAATTAAAAACTAGTGGATCTCCCAAACCGACTGCTACGATCCTTAGGCAGAAGACTGGGTTAAAGGGTCCTCACACTGTTCTAGCTGCATTCTCAGTACACCACTTTTATGAAGGAACCAGAGCTGTAGAAATTCCTCCGGCATGGCATGGAATCCGGAATCGGGCAAGACATTGTCATAGTAATGGTGGCTAATAAACTTCCCATGCAGGTCCACTGAGAACGGCCAGAAGCCATAAATCGTTACTTCTTCACAGAGACCAAGGGCAGCACTGACTAGGAAAAGTCCTGTGGAAAGTCGTTTGGCATGGATACCTTTGCTCTTCCAGAACTTGCCAATGTCACGCAGGAAATTGGGGTTGGCGAAAAGCACCGCCTGCTTGGCACCGAAGTCCTTCAGGGTGTAATAGACACGCAGGGAGGGGCCCGTCCCTGTCTTCATTGAGAAGGCCGGCATATAGATGTAACTGTGATTATACACCTTCACGCTGTCCACAAATGCTTTTCGAGACCAAAGCAGATTCTGGAATCTGTAAAATGAGAGAGAAAAGTCTGTTGGTCATCATACAAACATTTTTCTACTCATTTCAAAATCCACCTACAAGCTGTTACTCACACACGGATTTGCAACTGATCTGCACACCTTTCCAGAGCCTAGAGAAATTCCTGACAAATTTCTGAGTGTCTCTTCTAAAACAGTGAACCTGAACAGACAGTTAAAAACCATCTGGTATCCTGCTAGCTCCAAAGCATAAAATGTTTCTGATTTCATCTCCTCACAAACCCTTCATGAACACTAATAATTTTTCCGAAAATTGATCACTTTAGTGACATTTTTCTTTACATTTTCAGGCATAGAAATCTTTAAATTAGATTTTGAAGTCTGTGTTGTTGTTCTTATTTCCTAAAGGTGTACTAAAAAAGAATCCAAGTTACATGTTGAACAAGCAATACTAAGCAATAATCAAATAGAAATTCTGGCCTTATAAAAATTTTAAGACTTGTAAGATTTGCTTTTATTATGTCCGCATAGAGATTTATATTTCCATTAGATTATGATACCATAGCCATTTATTCTCAACTTGAGAAAAATCTCAGAGAATTCTTTAGGATAAGTGGCACCACAAAAATATAGCAGCAGGCACCAAGTGACACTCAGGGACGATGTTTAAGAAGGTAGGAGTTACACAGCGAATAGGTTTAAAAGCAGTTAATATTTGTAATGTGCAAGTTAGAAGAGAGACTAGTTGGGGAAGGCAGTGTATAGATCCACGTTATTTCTCTGCTTTTATAGTTTTATTTAACTCTTGCTACAAAATCTATATCAGGTTACAACTTCTTTAAGTAGCCAATAGCTGATTCTACATTATTCTTGATTAACTGATATCTACATCATCCTTGAATTTAGACTTGAATACTACTTCAAAAACAGCACTTTAGCAAGAATATAACCTCTCCTTCCCATGTACTTTTGGCATGCCAAGATGAATGAGACATCTGGCAGGAAGCTGTAGGCAGTTCACACATACCAGCACCCTCAGTGATGTTTAACACTACACAAAGCACATAGCAGAAAAACAATAAAGTTTCCTGAATATGCTCCATTGGGTGCAAGTGACAGAGATGTCAGCCAGAGTGACTAGTAAAATCCAATACTTAAAAAACAAACTTGTTAAGAAGCAGGAAAACTTATTGTTCTGGACTGTGGGCTGTACGAGGTGATACTTCTGAGTATCACCTGAGCATGAGAAAATCACTGTGATTCACCTTTGATTATCTGCTCCCTTTCCAGAGTCGCTGCAGCCTTCAGAGCACCAGTAGCAAGTAGGCAAGGAGAATCCATGTAACTTCTGCACAAGCCTTACCGGCGCCTCCTGCTTAGCAGCTGGGATGTTCTCCCAAACATGATCCCTAATTTTTTTCTCAGCTCTTGAATGACTTTCTCATCTTGTTACTGCCTCCTCTTTCTCAGTTTCTTGTGGCTGAGACATGTGTATGTATCACAACCGATTTCATAATCACACAGCAGAGTCAGAACAAGAAAACTGAGACACTGGCAGTGGACATTTTCCTTTCTTTGGCACAGGTAGAGAGATAGGTATAAGAGCACCTTTTTTATATGCTCTGAGTTCATTTGATATGAAAACCCCTTTGGTAAAAATCACACACACAGCAAGATATATGGGTTTGAATAGGATGTCAGAAAACCTCAAGAAGCATCAGCTAAAATTTCATCTGATACAACTGCCAACAAAAAATCAAACTTCAGCAACATAGAAGTATCTCATGAACACGTCAGATTCTTTGGAGTCTTTCTTCTGGTAGAAGAAAATGTTAGTACTAATTTAAAAGACTTTGCTGACACTTTCAAAATTCAATATTTGGTCTGCTGATTTGCCACAAGTTTCTTTCAACATGTCCTGGTGGGATTAAAGTAAAGCTGTTCCAAAGCAAAACCCCTGAGATCTGCATGGTTCTTCATCACTGTTTGACTGTGCAGATCTGGTCTTTCTGTGTGGAGTAAGTAATGGAGACAAAGCCTGTGTCATCCAAGCAAGAAATTTATCCAACTTGAACATATGAAGCAAAACAATAATTTCATAACATTGCATTTGGCATTCTTTTCTGTAGAAAGAACAGACACAGTTGGATGTAGAGGGCCAGCAAAGGCCAATGTACCCTGGCAGAAATTCACTGTCCTACATACCACCTATGAGACTTCTCACACCTGTAAGTAAGTGTTCCCCCAAACAGCTTTGCTATTCTCTCCCTGAAGAGCAGCAGGACAACCTGCCAGGTATAGGAGTTGGGTCCAACCTAAGAAAGTTCTTCCATTTTCATCAGAAAACTCAGTCACTGAGGGGGAAAATAATCTCAATATTCAATATTCACCTATGCGTTGGAGCCTTCAGACCCTATCCTAAAAATTCTCTAATAGCTTATGAAAGGTAGAACAGGCTTTAAGCATATTGCACTCTTCTCAATGTGAGGCACCCCCCTGGGAGGGGCTCAAACTTCCTTTCACAGTACAAGGAACTCGAGTACACAGCTTCAGCTGCCTTCGCAGTGGTGGAGAGGAATACACATACAGCCTTGTCAATCCTGGAAGCCAGTTTTACCACATCCTTTTCCATTTACAGCTGGCTAACAACAATCACTTCACATGGAAAATAGATGTGGTTATTCTAAAGCTTCATTCTTCAGCAAATTTACTATTCACAGAAAAGCACTGTGCAGCTTTAAGCTGAATACACTTGAAATGCTCAGATATAATCATAGAGGGACAAGGATTGTCTCTGAATATTCATACACCATCATTGCCACGACACATTTACATTTATTCTACATGAATCTCCCAAAATGCCTTAGAAGTAATAAGAAGTAAATGACACTGCTATGATAATGGTCAACAGAGGGACTTCATGTAGAATGGATGGCATTTGTCATGTAACTGCAAACTGCAAAGATTTGTTCATTACATCACTTCCTGAAAAAAAAAGTTATCCGTATAGCCATATCAGTAGACTTCGTGCCCAGATGGACATGACACAGGTGGCCAGGAGATCGTGCAGAAGCATAAAACATGCAGATTATGGCTCGTCCGATGACCTGAAACAGCCAAAAAGCTGCTCCCATCTTGTGCTCCTCATGAAGGGAATTATTAGAAACAAATTGTATTTTTTGTTTCTCTTTGTACAAACAGGTGGCTTGTCCAGCTTTCTTACTGTTCACAGGATGGTTAGAGACTGAAAAATCTGGGGACAAATTGTACACATCAACAAATGTCAATATACTTTACTTGAAGCTCAAGTGTACTTGCCTTTAACAACCAATGTAGACAGGGAGCCTTTCAGGCAATCTCACCCCAGCAGTGGCTTTTGGGATACAATGCCATATCCTTCTCATCAGAGAAAGAGAACAGAGAGACCAGAAGGGCTTTCCCTTTGTAGCTGATAAGTTCAGCAGCGTATGCATGAGTGTGCTGATAATGGCTTCTTCCCACTTGTACTGGCAAGAATGCTGCCATCCTGGTACAACCCTTGCATTCAGATGAACACACAAACATCTCCCTTTGTGCTAGTCCTTGCCTAGATAAGAAATAAGGAGCCACGTGTTCCTAGTTAGTGCTTTACAGACTTGCAGAAGGAATGAGGTTGCTAGAGACATCTCTGCCCATCTGCTCCAACCTCTGCTCATGCTGCAACTTCCAGAGCAGTGTGCCCAGGCCCATGTCCAGTTTGTGCCCATTGCCTCCGGTACCTGGCACTGGGAACTGTTGAGAAGAGTTCTGTCTCCATCTTCATTGCGTTCTCCCTTCAGGTGTTTGTATACATTAAGATCCCCATAAGCCTCCTCCTCTGAACAGGCCCAGCTCTTTCAGCCTCTTCTCACATGAGAGATGCTCCAGACTCTTCATCCTCTTGGTTGCTCTCCACTGGACATTTTCTGGTGCACCTGTGTCTTCTTGCCTTACATGTTTTGAACATTCAGTATTTTCAATGGCTGCAGTGTAGCTGCTCTGCAATCATGGGGCTTCAAAATAAGCCTACCAAAAGATCCAATCTCTTGTGCAAGAGCACATCTCTGACAACACCTCGGCTCTCAGCGAGAAGCATGAAATTGCTCTGACCTTTGCAGTCAAGCTCATACAAATGCATGGCAGGCTGCCAGTATTCAGATAAAAGTGGAGCTGGAATCTCCCAAGCCTTGAATAGCACCTGAAGAAGACAGGAACTGCTCAGTAATTGGCAGTTTTGTGTCCTGGCAGCTTGACAGCAGCTTGGAGAGGCGATGATGCTGTGAAGGTTGCTGAAAGCAGATCGCAGCCTGCTCAGCTTGGGTGCTTCACTGCCGCTGCATTCATTAGTGGCCAGCAAGCGCATGAAATCCTCAGCAACACATTTTTGCTGTCAGGTTCATATGACAGATCAACTTAAAAAGCATGACTTTCAACAGGCACAAGTAGGCACAGCTGCACAGATACCAGAGAAACAAATTCCTTTTTACCAGCTGTAGGATTCCCTCAGATGCTGTGGACTACTTTCTCAGACAGAATGATGCATCCAAGAGAAAATTTCCAGAGCCAGTTCACTGTTGACAGCACAACCAAAGACTTAAGAGCATGAAGTAGTTTGGATTTTTTTGTTTGTTTATTTTTAACCTGTTTCTTAATGTTCCTGCTGATGCTCTCTAGCAGATACTTGGAACAGGAGTGCTCTCTCATACTAAGAGATGATTTCCTGCAACCACAAGGAACTTGCTGCAGATACAGTAAGCTAATCCACTGACAGCTAATAACAGCAGCTTTTTCTTGCATCTCAGTTTCCTTTTGATCTCCCCTGCGAGCCACTATCTCATGCCTATGAAGATACATCAGTCACTAACTGCACTGCCATCTGCAAAGTCACAAGTTCAGCATTCTGGATTAATTGAAAGCTGACTTCTCAAAAAGAAAAGAAAAAAAAAAAAAGGTTGAGAGTATTATTTTGGAATTAAGACAAATAGATGTCAGGGGAATCGAATAGAATAAGAGGCATATAAATACTTGTGCATTTGTCCTTACAGCAAGGAGACAACCTTACAAAAATGTTCTAGATAGTTTGATGGCAGCATTAGCCAAGAATGATTAAGCAATTTGCTGCAGTTGCTTACATGCACTTACAGCTGGGTCACAAGTGAGCTTGCAATCACACATTTGATCCTTCACTTCTGTGACCCAGGAATTTCACTGCACTCAGTCTTTCAAAAAGGGGTGCACTCATTAATGACCTACAAACTTGTTCATACGAGACACTTCTTGATTATACACCCAATCTGGGGCTTGCGTAGCCAATGTCACTAAAACACGGGCTGTGTCTGAGTTAAGAGCACCATGGTTTCCATGCGCTTACTCTCCATGTTGGCACTTCCAGCATGCATAAGGCGCAAGGTCGGCTATTCTACTTGTCCACACAGGGATTCAGAAACAAGCACCTAATGTGCTATAATTCGTCTCCTTTCTTGTTTTATCCCAAGTTTTCCAACTACATAAGCCTTTGTTTACTTAACTTAGGGAAAGCTACCTTATCCAAGATTGAATTACAATCCCATTGAAGTAAATGGCAAAGCCAACTCTGATCTCTCTGGAAGTCTGCTCAAAGCCTCAAGCAAAACAAAAAAATTCAGGCATGCAATGCCCTTCAGAGCAGTTAGAAAAGGTATAAAATAACATGATTAATCACAAAGACTGATCAATTAAATCAGAAAAATTAGAGATGCCAAATATCGTCCGTCAATGCAGAAGGCTTTTATTTCTGTGGTGGATTCCCAGTGTTTCATCTAGTCTTGTATCAAACAACTAAAGCGCGAGGAACTCAGCCCTGTTCTCACTGTGGGTCCCTCCACAAGCAGTAGGGTCACCCTGCTGGGTGGGGTGATACTATCCCCATCTTCCCCTTTCCATTTGCCTTCCTCCTTCCCCAGTCTAACTGCCCACTATGGATGCAAAGGCAGCAAATCTTCCATTCAGCTCCTCTCTCCCAACGCTCACTTTAGTTACATACAACTTGCAGATCACTGAGACTCCATACTGCCTCCTCTTTCTTTATCGAGGTTATAGAGGTTTCCAACTTCAAAAATCCTACGCTTTACTCTCATCTCTGGTTCCAAAGATTAAACATGAACAAATCAGCCTGATTCTCCTACATACATTTTTAATAGCTTTTCTCAGGTTAGGGATTACATTCACACCCACTGTCAGCTCCAAAGCCCCCAAATCAAGGAAACATACTGTGCAGTGCTTGCGATTACATCTTTTTCAGCCAGGCTGTTTATTAATTCTATGCTATTCTCACCCAATGACCTTCAGAACACTCTGATGTACTTATAGTTCAGTTAGACATTGCAGAGGTAGACTCTAATCCCTTTGAAGATGCAAGATCATCTTATGATTGGATTCTGTATTAATTAGGGTTTTTTTAAACTTCCACCCATTTCCACTTTTACACTGTCATGCTGGGAATACTATATATAGTGCCAAAAGAAAGCTGACTCTGTTTTTCAATGGAACATTGAGGTGCTCTATACACTAAAGCAATGAAACATTAAAATCAGTGTTCACTGTTTTTTTTGGGACTGTGTGTGATCGTTATTCTGCCAGCTCAAATTAGAATGTGCTTATAAATACCTCCTTCCAAAATTGATAGAGCTAAACATCAATCCATTCTGTTGCCTGACAGTTTGAATCTTAGCTTTCAAAAGATGAGCTGCTTGTCTTAGTTTGACTCTTTGAAGATTGCAGCGACTAAAGTCACAGAGAAGTGGAAATAATATAAAAGGATAGGCAGAACAGCATGACTGTAAACTACATGCATTGTCAAAAAGAAATTACTGCCTAGTATTTATAAATCTGCTGAATATTTCACAGCATTTACAGATGAAAGCCTGGAGGATAAAAAAAAACAATGAAATGTGAACCGAAGCGACCAACAAGGGAAAAAAAAATGTTACAGAAGTAATCCTGATATCTTTAGTATTCAATTCTACTGGACTGCATGCAGACCGGGTCTGTAAGAAGAAAAATCATCAGATCACACATTTCCTCAAATTTTTATGGAAATCAGAACTCCAAGAAAACCCACATCCTACAGTAAGACCATTTCTTCTACCCCTCCCTTAAGTTCCTTAAGAATAAATTTGGCCTGATCATTTTTGTTTCCTCTTGATACAGATCCAAAGAGATCTTAGGATTACCCAATAAAAGTGTTGAACACAGAGTCTTCAGAAGATTTTCTCTTGATTAACCTGTGTTCTCTAAAGCAGACCACTGTTTTTGGGACAGTGTCCAAATGGAAAAAGAACAGTACTGTATCTCCTCCAATTCTAGGCTTTTGAACTAGGTTTTAATTATTGTCCAGATATGAGTCACAAGACATCGCCACGTGTTATAGCACTGCAAGAAATGTTACTAACATTAAAGCTTTTCTACCTATTAATTCTGGCCTTAAATGTTCTGTAACCCAAATATAAAACATACTGAAAAGTTTACAGCCATGAAAGACTAATTTATAGGGGAGGACACTTTCTGGCTAGTATACTTGACTGTTTACTAAGTGTTTTTCATCACTTCCTTAGCATATTTATAATTTGCATAGATCTGTGAAGTTGACATTCAACTATATCCTCCCTTCAACCTCTTAAGAGTTCTTTTCAAGGAGAAAAGCACAAAAGTTTGCATTAAGCTGTTTTTTTCTTAATGATGTCCTGTGCAACATAAGCTGTAGACTGAAGAGAAATAATTTAAAGGAATAAATGCTTTGATAGGCGTTACAACAATAATTGTAGCTAAAACAGGTCTTCTTTCTTTCTTTGTTTCTTTCTTAAAGTATATGAACACCCAAAAAAATTAAATTATAGCATATGGACCACTGGTGGTCCCAGAGATCGTGTCCCATGGCCCACAGCTGGAGTACAAATCTATATTAACGAATGTTGTTTTCTAAAAGTTTCATAACAAAAAACTTGTTCGTAGTCCACAGAAATATGAGGTGAATCTACAATATTTAAAATGGGTTAAAAACAATTTACAAAATTCTAAAACCTGTAAAAAATTATCTATGTATTTCCTTTATTAGCTTCTCCCTCTATACAGCCTCAGCTGTCACCACTTCTGCTTATAATCAGGCGACAAATTGGAGTATTTAGATTAGTGGATGCCAGACAAGAAGCTAAAAAGACAGAATAGGAGGGAAAAAAAACATTAGCAGTTAACAGTCAAGGATGTCCCTTCAAGACCTTGGCATAAGAGTCCATGCCATCACTAAAATCCCTGGAAATGAATAAGGAGAATTCAAGCCAGAACAAGGACTGCAGATGTTGCTAGACCTTGAAGTCACTAATTTAAATGGATTTTCAGAATGTACTTTCATATGATGCCAATTCACAGCAACATTTCTCAATAATTCCGGTGGTGTTCAGTTATGCCTGGAAGGATTGGCAGGTGTTTCTCAAGACTTCTAACAGATCATAGTCGAGATGTGTTGACTCACTGCTCAGTAGATCTTTGAAAGTGCCTACCCTTCACTCTGCAACTCGTACACGGACACAGGAGGAAGAGCAGGAACACAACAAGTATATTTGAACTCTGTCCACATCCATGCATTTTCCATTCAAAAGATTTTATGATACGTGAGTAGTTTGTCTGTGAAGTAACCCCAGGGAGTTACTTTCAAGTATTTGCTTAATGTCTTATTCCCTGCATCCTTTCAACCAAATATTTCATCCAGTACCTACTCTCTTATGACATAAAGTACCTTCTCTCTTATGACATAGTTATCACGATTCCTTTGTGAAAAGCCTCTTGAAAATTCAAACAGACTTTATCTAATAGCTATAGCCATTATAGTACTCTTATGCACATATTTCATGATCTATTCAAAGAACTCTAGAAGTTTTACGACGCTGCTGATTCTTCACAAGAGCATATCCAGGTGTTTGCTAGTAGTATCTTAAAATAGTCTCTACCAATTTGAAATCAGACCTACTTGAACAATTTTAGGTTAAAGTGTTTTTAAACACCAGTCCTTTATTTGACTCCTCCCCATCTTCAAGTATCAATGCAGTTGATTAATTAATTATATTTAATTTCCTTTTATGACAAGGTCACCTATCTAGTTGATCAAGGAAGTCAGTTGATGTTATCTTTTAGATTTCTGTAAAGCTTTCTATACTGTTTCTCACAGTACTCTGAACAAAACATCCAGCATACAGCTAGACATAATGAGATGGATGAACAGTTGGATGATGGGTTGAGCCCCAAGAATTACCTTAAATGGAGTTACATCAGGCTGGCAGCCAGTTACTATCAGAGTTTCCCAGGGCTCCATTTTAGGGACAGTTCTTAAATTTTAATGTTTTCATAAATGACTTGGATGTAGGACTAGAAGATGTACTGATGTACAAGTTAGTACAAGTTTGCCGATGATACTAGATCAGGAAGAGCTGTTGACTCTGTTCAGGGTGGAAAAAATCACATGAAGTTAAACAAGAGTGTCACATTCTGCACTTGGGAAGGGGCAATCCTGGCTATACTTACAGTCTAGGAGATGAGATGCTGGAGTGAAGCTTCCCAAAAAATGATCTGAGGGTCTTGGTCAATAGCAATTTGAACATGAGTCAACAGTGTGCCCAGTCAGCCAGGAAGGTCAATCACATCTTGGGTTGCATTAAGCACAGAATTACTAAAAGACTGAAGGAAGTGACTGTCCCACTCTACACAGCACTGGTCCGTCCTCACTTCTAGTACTGTGTGCAGTTTGGGGCACCACAGTACAAAAAGGACATAAAGCTAATAGAGAGTGTCCAAAGGATGGTGAAGGGTCTAGAGGGGAAAATACATGAGGAGCAGCTGAAGTCCTTGTTTTGTTCAGCCTAGAGAAAGGGAGACTGAGGGGAGACCTCATCATGGCCTACTTTTCTTCACAGGAAGAGGACGGTCAGGAGTTGATTTTCTCTCTCTGGTGAACAACAATAGAACCCAAGGGAACAGCACGAAGCTGTGCCAGGGAAGGCCAGATATAAGGAAAGTGTTCTTCACTGAGAGAGTGGCCAGGCACTGGAACAGGCTCCACAGGGCAGTGGTCACACTCCTGAGCTGCCAGACTTCAAGAAGCATCTGGACACTACCCTCAGATGGTCTGATTTTTAGGTGGCTCTGTGTGGAGCCAGAAGTTGGACATGATGATCCTTATGGGACTCCTCCAACTCGGGATATTCTATGATTCTATAATCAATTGAGCATACACATATCATATTTTTGGAAATTTTTTCTGTCTGCCACACACATACGTACACACACATTTGACATAAAATCAGCCAGAAACTATAATGATTTCATTCTCCTTTGTTCGGAAACAACTTCAGCTTTTGGTAGGATGTTTATCTGCTTCCAGTAATTTCCCCTTTCTCTATTTTACCTTTTCTTAAGGCTTGATAGATCCTAACAGTGTGCTCCCAGTATGGTACCCATAAGAAAATTCACAATTTTGAGTGTATCATCCAGACATATTTCCAGGATGCACAGTATTTAATGCTGAGAATGCTCCTTAATTCCTTTTCAACATTATTAAACTGCTAAGGTTTCTCTTCAAGTCGTAGCACAGCCTGTACTTAATGTAAATTGCTATGACTAGAACACTTGCAACAACAACAGAAGTACAGTACATATAGCTGAAACATGCTGGAGCTTTTGCCAATCTCTTCAACTCTTTCGGTATTTTTGAAAGTGCTAAAACTCAATCAATCTTTTCTCCTCATTGACTTCATTCAAATGAGACACAGCATCTTTTCTCTTAAGGTAGCAGGAAATAGATTCTGTTTTCTAGGACTAGGGTAATACTTCTGTAAGGCAGTGCTTGTCCCTGAATAAATAAATACAGATAGTTGTGGAGAAAAGTGGAGCAAGACACTCAACTCACTATTACTCACAGTTTTCAAATGCCAGAAAGGTATCAGCGGCATTGATACTACCTAATACATGAGTAGCTTTGTAAATGAAATATGTGTTCTTCTGTCTCATATCTGTAAGTGCCATGCCCCTTGTTTAACATAACTCAGAGTTTGTACTGCCTTCTCATATTCTTAAAAACCATGCAAGAAAACTCTGCATGTCCCTTTCTTGGCGGTTAGGACTACTACTACTAGATGACAGATAAGATATTTAAGTCCTTTCCAATAGAAAAAGGAACAGAACTTGGACCTAATTCTTCAGTGACTAACTTCAGTGAATGAAGTGACTGCCTCTCACTTAAAATAGGACAATCTTCCTTGGGCAGTTTTCTGAACAAAGCTGTATGTCATTCAGCTGAAATTAGTCAGCCTGATTTTGTAGATTGCCTGTGGAGAACTTAAACTATATTATCTGAAAGTTTTAGTCAGAAAGAGTAGAAGGAAAAAAAAGGCCGACAGCCTCAGTTTTGTTTCTTTTAATTTGATTCAAGTCTTCTCACCAATTCCAAAAATCAGAGGATTGGAGCACCTCTCCTATGAAGAAAGGTTGAGGGAACTGTGCTTGTGTAGCTTGGAGAAGAGAAGGCTCTGGGGAGACCTCATTGTAGCTCTCCAATACCTGATGGGAGCATATAAATAGGAGAGGGAACAGCTGTTTTCAAGGGTGGATAGTGATAGGACAAGGGGGAATGGTTTTAAGCTGAGACAGGGGAGGTTTACTTTAGATATTAGGAGGAAGTTTTTCACACAGATTTGGTGACACAGTGGAACAGGTTGCCCAAGGAGGCTGTGGATGCCCCATCCCTGGAGGCATTCAAGGCCAGGCTGGATGTGGCTCTGGGCAGCCTGGTCTGGTGGTTGGTGACCCTGCACATAGCAGGGGGGCTGAAATTTGATGATCATTATCATCCTTTTCCACCTGGGCCATTCTATGATTCTATGATTCTATAATTCCCTTCATGAAGTTATCAAAACAGTGCCTTGACAGGAATTAGACTGAAGGGACCCACTGGTACCATATGGGTTACAGAGGACAAAGTAAGCACCTTCCCAACAAGCATTATATGGTTTTTATGTCCTCTTTTGAGCTAGCTTTTCTCTCTGAAACCCCGGGAACATTGGCTGTTATAGATGTTCACATTCAAATGATTAAGGACAAAAGTTTGACTTTCTACAAAATTAAGGTGATTCTTTTCAGATTCAGGCAGCACAAAGACTAAGCTCCTTTCCTTTCATGCTCAGAATAATTAATACTGAATTACAATAGAAATTCTACTCAAGGACTATTGATAATCACATTAATACTAAATGACTTCCACATGCTTTATGCGATTACAATAAACACAATAAACAAAGATGTAAACAATGATTAAGCCCTTATTTTAAAGCATTACTCTATAATCAAGCAAAAAGAAAAGCTACTCATTCATGGTTTGCCTCCGAGAAGCAGCAGTAACACAATATATGAAAAACCTTTAGGTTTGGACCTGACAACCAGGCTAAAAGGTATTTTGGAGTGAAGAAGGTATAGTGTGGGATCCACACACAGTTCAGAGACACGAAGACAGGATGCCATAATGGCATCCATTTGATAAGGCCATAGCATTTTTCAGATAAGGCAAGACTGTAGGTTTAAAAGTAGCTTTAAATGTCAGATGTGACAGTGGCTCTGAAGAATATGAAGAATAGCCATAATTCACATGGGACAAAGGACAGCCACAGCCATAAATCCCAACTCGAGGAGTGGTGAAAATGCAGTTACATTCCTCAAAGGTGAAAACCATCCACCAGTTACTAGATCTTTATATCCCTAAAAGCTCAGTAATATGAGATTACCACTTTGAGGTACTCTCAAAGGAGCCAAAGAAACAGAACTGATGGAATTTAGCCTTTTGTTTTACCGAGGCCTGCCAGAATACCTTGTATGCTGATGAGAAGAACTTGGGAGCTATTGCTGAAGCTCTCTTTACCCAGATAATGACTTGAAGAACTAATACACTTTGCAACAAGCAACTTATTTTTTCTGAATTTGCTTCAAGGCCAGATTTCCCTTCTCTGATTGTACTACTCTAAAAAGTTACAGTATGCAGTGTTGCTCTGTCTTGTCAAACTGGTCAGGAAACTAATGTGTTACAGCAATCTAGCACTTTGCTTGTAATATCAGCAACTTCTCCTCAAACTGGTTTTGCTTATTAGAAAAATCAGAACATTTCTTCCACCTTCTCTTCCACCTGCATTTCTTTTTTTTAAAAGAACAACCTGAGGAATATCACATTTAGAAAGATTTCTCTACTTTGCAAAAATCTCAGAAAGGTAGGAATACTAGGATGCTTTTTGATGCTTTACATTGACAGAATTTCTCAGATTTCAATGGACATACACTGATTTTTATTATTGATTTCTTCATAATATCACATGCCAGATATTTAACGTTTTAAAAACTACCAGTACATTGTATTATTCAAGAAGCACGCTGTGAACATTCATCTAAAAACAATGATAATATCTGGATACACTAGGGTATGGAGGCAATTCATTTAGCATAATCACTTGCATTCCTGAGCCTTGGTTGTTTAATGTACCAGGAGAAAAGACGGATGGCAGCGACCATATTCAATCATGAAGTGACAAGGAACACGACAGCACACTGCATGAATGCTCTAACAGAAAGGTCTCGTACTCAGTTCCAGCAGCTATACCCAGTTCCATTTTCTGCTCAACAGATCTAGGAGTATGGATTCAAAAGCAGAAACACTTTGCTCTAGGGCATAATTATTTGCCTAATGAATTGCTGCCTAGAAAGCAGTTGGAAAAAATAGTTCAGACAATACATGTCAGCTAGTCTTCTGGTTATTCTTAGAATCAAGAAGTACTAGAGGTATGTGTAAGGCATACACATAATGTCTGACATAGTTCAGCTACAGTATACTAACCACCATGTCTCTTGGGATAGCCCAGCAATGGTATCTCTTTCAGCACGATCTAGCTGAAATTGTTTGTGTACAACTCCTTTGGATGTAGTAACATGTACAAATTTCCCCAGCACCCAGGGAACAAGGGCTGAGGAACAAAGGAGTGGAAGGATCACCTGGGTATACAGCTTCTGCTGAGGACATTCTGCAGAACTGAGGTGACAGTGAGGAGCAGGGGTTTGTTGGACTGGATGTCCACTTGTCAGCACTTCAAGAGATGCCAGCTTCAGAAGGCTCAATAGAAACTCCCAACAGCCCTGACATGTTTTCTGATGTCTTGTAATGACCTTAAAACCTGTAATAAGTAACCAAATGCTACAACTGTCAGATGCTACAGAAGAAGCATAAGAAATCAAGGCCACTGACAATGTCTTGTTGCCTCTAACCTGATATTTGCTATACAAAAAATGCTTATAGATGATCTTAAAGGCTCTTGTAGCTTGCATGTCAAAATCTATGAATAAACCCACTATTCACAATAAAAAAATTTGCTCGGTATAGACGGAGCAATCAGTTTTCTCTCAACACTTTGCTTAGATTTTTCTCCTTTAAGCTTCAGGACATTAAAACTCTGCCTCTCAAATACCACAGAAATGGCCCAAGTATCTCAGTTTACAAGAGTTGATGCACATCTTTGGTTTGGTGCAGCTCCATACCACTTACCCCTTAAGACACTGAAAGATAAATATAGACAAAACTGAGTGCAGCAATACCACCTTAGCTGTCTCATTTTTGTTCTAGACATTCACATACCCAAAAGAACACCAGGAACTTATGCAAATCTTGTAAGAGGACAGTTTTGTACAGTCACATCTAAATGTACTGCTCTAAGAGTGTTCAGAAATTCATTGTCTCTGTTAAAAATGACCCCAAAGCAAGAAAAAGTACTGGATTCCTGATTGTTCACATAACTTAGTGATATTAGCTATATTCCAGATACTCCAGCTAGTCTCCAAGACACTGAAGAGATCAAAACACATTGCTGAGCTGATGACCCTGTAAACCAGCCTGTGCACTGTGCTGCTTGGTACTGGAATCATGGATTAGTCTTTAGTCCTCTTTTATTTACCAGTGTAGATTCATCTCTAAGGCACTTCAAATAAGAGAAACACATCAATGCAGAACAATAGAAATGAGAAAAAAGCCGTAATTTGCCACTGTCACAGGCTCTGGGATTACAACTGGAAGTTTCCTGCTGCACAGGGAAGCAGCCAGAGGACCTGTCTTTAGTTGCTGTAACTTCACTAGCCAGGAACAACCAGTGTGGGTCTTAGTGATGCCTAAAAAAGCCAGTACAGAGTGTGATGGAGGAATAAAAAGCAAATATGTTGCTGCTGTAAATCTTCATGCTGGTAAAAGGTTTGTTATCGTGTGTGGGTACAGCACATAAACAGACTTTCTGAGGCAGTCAAATGCTGTGCACCTCTTTGCTTTCCGGCCAGGTTCACAGCTGAAACTGGGAGTAAAATATATGCTCCAGATAATGCCTGCAGGAAACAATCAGGAGAAGGTCACCAAAGGCTGAGGAAGGGGCAGAGCCCAGTCCTACTCAAGCTGGAAGGACTGTGGGCAGGACAGAAAATATCACAGCAAAATATTCCCCACTGCAACAGAAGGGGACAGAGTATTGTATAATATATCATTTATAACACAGTCTGTACACTGTCGAGAGTTTTATGTTTTACTTTTACTGCTGAGTATAGGTCCGCATGTTTTCACATGCTTTAAATTTCCATATGCGTACATTCTCTGACCTAAAATATCCTGTTTGTTCTCTTCCTGCATTTCATTTCCTTTGGGAAACTTCCTGCAAGATTTAAGTAATCACCACCTGGTTTGCTGCCCTGAATCATTAAAAAACCCTCCATTTTCTTCCACAACAATATTCTGCAGCTTCATGGCATGCTTTATTTTGTGATACATATATATATATATATACATATATATATGATAGACCAGGAGCCCCAAGCTTTCACATGGAAAGCTCACTATAAATATTCTCTGTTGTGTTTGAAAACTAATAATGACAACAGAATTGTAGGATCGCAACATTCAAACTCATGGGGGAAAAAAAAAAAGGTATTGCCAGTTTTTACCTTCAAAATATACAGTGATATTTCATAAAACTTCCAGGGGACTTAACATCTTAATTGCACTAAAAAGGTCCCTTATTTACATTTCTCTAATATCAGCCTTGAGAACTTACAGTTAACCCAGAACTTAAAAAGAAATCTGGTAGCTAAGAGTAGCCTATCACATACATTATCGGAACAACTCCCTCTTGTATTTACTTTCAGGAAAATACTGATATTTCAGTGCCATAATAATTCTAAGCATTCAACCTGTTATTTACTTTATTTACATATTTGAAAAAAGTGTGTCGCAGTCATTAGTGAAGTATAAATTAGACAGATAAGACTAAAGAGACAAATTCACTGTCATTTTCGGTATAGGCTGGAAGGGAGCTCTACAGAGATCACCACACTCAACTCTCCTGCCTAAAACAGGTTCTCCACAGTAGGTTTCACAGGATGGTGTTCGGGTGGGCACTGAATATCTCCAGAGAAGGAAACACCACAAACCCACAACCTCTCTGGGCAGCCAGTTCTATTGTTCTGTTACCCTCAAAGGAAAAAACGTTTTTCTCATGTTCCAGGTTCTCCCCATTGCCCCTTGCTCTGTCACTGGGAATTGCTGGGAAAAAAATGGCCATGCCCACTCGACTCTCTTCCACTAGGTATTTATAAGCATTAATAAGATCCCCCCCAGTCTCCTCTGTGCTGAAGTGTCCCAGGTCTCTTACTCTTTCCCAATACGAGCAATGCTCCATATGCAGAAACATGAACACAAAATGCAGCTCCCTGTGTGCAGACACATGAATGCAGTGCTGCTGGGGGGAGTGCTGTGATGGCACAAGGACGAGGCACTGACATCACTGAGCAACAGGCTGTGACGCCACCGAGCTTTGGGCGCTGGCAGGGCCTGGCCCAGTCACTCTCGTGCCTGGACTCCTGCCGAGCGAGTGTGTGCGGCTTGGAGGCGCAGCGAGGATTTGGTTTGTGTGTACGGCTGTGCTTTGGGGACTGCTGGCAGCTGCTCTCAGTGCCCATCCGTACAGCCTTCACCTGTAGTCCCCTGGCCTGCCTGGCTCAGGCAGCTGGGGCCCCACGGGGTGCACGTGCAGCAGCACAGGTGAGCTGCGTGGGGACACGTCCCCCAGGGTGGCCGTGGGCCGAGCTCTGGGATGGGGGAACTGCCAGGGCCGGGGCTGCAGTCTGACCCTGTGAGGGCGTGGGGCACAGGGCAGCACAGGCGTGGGGTCTGGAGGGTTTCCTGCTGAGGGAGCAGTACGTTTCTTCTGTCTGTCCCTGGGACAGGGAATTGACCATGGCTTCTCTCCCTCTTGCAGTGCTCATCTTCCACTGCTGAGGCGCTGGTGAGGGAGAGCGACTCATCTTCACTCCCCATCAGGCCACGGCGCGAAGACCATGGCAGCAGAGGAGGCGTGGACATGTCCCATCTGCCGTGACGTGCGAAAGGACATTGCCTACGCAGTACCGTGCCGTCACGAGTTCTGCCTCGGCTGCATCCTGCGATGGGCCAAGCAGAAAGAGACCTGCCCGCTCTGCAGGAGAGTCATGGCAGTCGTTAAGCTTGCTGAGCTGGACGACGACGACGACCTGGACTTTGTCATCTGTCCCCCAGCACCACCAGTTCCTGCCTGCTTCCAGGCAGGCATCAACCACATCTACAGCCCCCAGCACGATGCGCCATCCCCTCCACCCTTTCTGCTGCTGCCAGAGGAGCAGGAGGCTGTGGAGGCAGAAGAGAGGCCTATGGTGGGCGGTCTCCTGCTGGAGGTCTGGGCAGCCCTGTTCAGGCAGCACCGGGAGATGCTCGACCCTGTGCTGCCATGGCTGCGCCAGGAGCTGCGAGCCGTCTTTGGGGCACAGTGGTGGGAGGCAATGGCGGCGGAGAGCCTCATCCTGAACGCCCTGTGTCACATCGGGCTGGACGGCGAGGCCCTGATCCAGCTGCTGCGGCCTGCCCTGGGGGACCGAGCGGAGACGCTCATCCGGGGCCTTGTGGACGCCCTCGTGAGCCGGTGGGGCGAGGAGGCCCACAGGCAGCGGGGACTCCAGGGATTCCACGTGTCCGGAGGGCAGGAGGAGGGCCCTGCGGCCAGGGGGCAGGAGGACAGCGTGGTGGCCACCCCTGACTCCGCAGCCTCCCCATTAGGGACCATTACACCAACGCCTGGACTCAATGGCATGACAGAAAGTGCTAACAGAGAGGAGCAGCCCAGCACACCAGAAGCTGTCTTCCGTGGGGATCCCAGTCACAGCCCTGCTGTGCACATCCCCATGGAACAGGAGGAGCCCCATGAGGAGACGGCGCAGGCGGCAGCATCAGGCCCCTCTGCCCAGGGCAGCAGCCCCTCCACTCCTGGCCACTCGCCTGCGAGGGCCCGGCGGCCCCGTAAGAGGAGGGCTGGCAGTGACCTGGACCCACAGCAGCCCTGCAAGAAGCCATCCCCTCACAAGCACTAGTGGGGATTACACTTATCTTTAATTAAAAAATAATGCGATAAAAAATTACACAGAATTACAGAATTTTATGTGTTGGAAGGGACCCCTGGAGATCATCAAGTCCAAATCCCTCCTAAGGCGGGTTATAGAAGCTTACACTGGAAAGTGCTCAAGTGGGTTCTGAATACTTTCCTGTGAAGGAGGCTCCTCTGCCTCTCTGTGCAGCCTGAGTTCTACGTTCCAATGTTCTATAACCATCAAAGCAAAGAGCTTTTCCTCATTTTCAGATGGAACTTCCTCTGTTCTAGTTGTGTGTCCATTGTTCCTTGTTTTGTCACTGGGGACTTCTGAAAAGAGCCTGGCCCCATCCAATTAATTTCCACTCAGTAGATATTTACAAGCATTGATAGACTTCCCCTCAGTCTTCTCCAGGCTGAAAAGCCCCAGGTCTCTTAACCTTTCCTCAAAGAGAGATGCTCCAAGCCCTTAATCATTTTTGTGGCCTTCTGCTGGTCTCTTTCAAGAGTTTTTCTGCCTGTCTAGAACAGAGGAGCCCAGAATCATACACAGTACACCAGATGTGGCCTCTCCAGGGCAGAATAGAGGAGGAGGATCACCTCTCTCGATCTCCTGCCCATGCTCTTTTTAATGTACTCTAGGATACAATCAGCCTTCTTGGCCACAAGGGCACAGTGCTGGCTCATGGCCAACCTTTTGTCCACCAGGACATCCAGGTCCTTCTCCATAGAGCTTCTTTCCAGCAGGTCAGCTCCTAACTAATGTATGCAATTATTCCTCCCCAGGTGTAGGACTTCACAATTGCCCTTGTTGAATCTCATTAGGTTACTCTCCATCCAACTTTCCAGACTTATTATTCCACAAAGTCTTGGTTTTATTCAGAACACAGCTGGAGCTCTCAGTGCTGCTTTCTCCCCTTCCACCAATCTGTCACCACCAAATCATCATATTTATACAAGTTATTTTGTCCCTAGGGATCAAAGATCACTTAAATGGTATGAGTTCACTGAGGAGAGGTGCTGAATAGATTAATGATGAACACTTTACAAGAACAAGGAAAAGAAGCAGATTTGAGAAGTACTCTTAAACCTATTCTAATGCAATTTAGATGGGCATATTTGGACTAGGCAGTGGGTTTTAAGGTGTTCAAAGCACACACTGGAAACACATGTGCATACCCATTCACCCTGTGATTGTTTTGTAGTGTAATGTGACAGCTTTATATCAATGACAGTAAACCTTCTAACAATATTTAAGAAAAAAAGCACACGGATTTAAGAGACAGAACACTCAAAGTAGGTGTCAGTTCTGGAATTGTGTCTGTTAAACAGACATACTCTGGTCTGCAGAAATTTCTAGGAAAAAAAAAAAGAGAAGATAAACAAATATGAGGCAATCGGTCTTTAAATGGAAATAAACAAAAATAAGTGATTGTTGGTCAGATTCTGATGTATTCACTCATACTTATTCTCTATACTCATTACTCATACATTATGTGATTACTCATTCTCTCCATGTAAAGTCTGATTAAATAGCAGAATTTCAGAATGCTATTCAGCATGAAGGCATCAAAGCTGTTTCTGAAAAACAAAACTATGTGAAAGATACTCAAATTGTCAGTAAGGAAGCCGTACTCCAACAAATACTGAGCAGCTTCTTATCCCATTGACTTCTTCCTGTGCACAGGAGCTGGCAACCCACCAGAAGTAGCCAACACAGGGTCAGGCAATACCTAATAAACATACTACTTTATCTTTCAGAAGTACCATTTTGTTTATCTCAATGGAATGAACTTTTGGCAGACTTCCATTTCCTATTCCAGCAAATCAGCTGTGGCAGAAAAAAAAAAGATGAAACCAAGATGAAAAAATCTTATAAATCAGTATCAACCTACCCAAGTTCTCCACACATCCAGAGAATCACTATGCTTTCACTGCTTACTTTTTCAGATCAAAAATTTTAAAAAGAACAACTGCTAGCAAATAAGGGGAAAAGAAAAAAAGAAAAAAAAGGGAGAAAGGGAATAGAAAGAAGGTATTAGTGTAGTACACTCTTTGTTTAGCTAATTATGGAGAAATTAAGCTTTTAGTACATCCCAGACCAGATGGTAGCAAACTGTCCTAAAAAGCAGATAAAAACAAATTTCCTCAGAAAGACAGTGGTTGAACTTAATAATACAAAAGCAGTTTGTGCAAATTGCTTTTCTATCCAAATAAAACAGAACTAATTTCAATCACTCAGCTTTATCCCAAAAGCTACAGATGTTATGGATACTCAATCTTTAAGAATGAACTTATCTAACTTAGAAAGGGAGATTAATGTAGGAAAGATACTTTTCACTTACAAGAATTTGCTAGTATAAAATGTAAAGACAAAATTAGGTGGGCTTAGCTAGCAAGAAATCCACAATGCATTTACTGACTGAAAACTAAAAGTTCTACCTAAAAAAGACGTATAGAAATCACAATTCCTTGTTTTGACAGCTATTCTCTTTTTACTGCTTTTTATTCCTGTAAGAATAAGAGAAGCATGGAAGATAGGGAGGGAGCTGGGCTCTCTAATGTCTTGCACATCATAAGTTCAGTTTTTTTATTAGGGATTTTGCTTACCTCCCATTTTGATGTTCCTGGGCAATGGATCAGAGCTTAGCTGAAATGTACTACACTTCTTTCAGAGTACTGGAAGAGGATAAAAACATTGCCAACATTTTTAAACTACTCTCCATGTGCTGGAGATTGCAAGATGCTTTCCTCAAAGGATTTTTCTATTTCCTACTGTGTTGAAGCACTGAAAGAAACTAATGGGATATGACAGGATACACGATTTGAAAGGCAGGATTAAGCCCATATGAATGCCATCTGCACTTGGTGCTAAATCTGGATGAGTAACATCACAGCAATGAAAAACTGAGGATCTTGGAGGCTAGCTTAAGTGACAAACACAAAGGAAAGATTTCATTATGAATGTTGCGTTCAGAGGTACAAAATGGGATGTTCATTCTTAGTAAAAATAATTCTGGCGGATACTTCCCATAACACCATTTCCCTTCATGTTATTCTTCAAGATGTTTCCGTCCAGATGCTCAGTTATCTTAGTCAGCACAAAACACTGTTCCTACTTTCTACTCCAGTCTACCACTTTCAGCTGCTGCTACTTCTTTTCTAGTGTCAGAAGAATTGCATAGATCTGTGCACCCCGCCTGTGCTTCCCTCTTCTTTAATATACATCCACATGGTTCTTATATATTCAATTAATAAATACTTCAGTGTCCAATTTCATAAAAAGCTTTTTCCTATTTAAACTTTATATTGAGAAAAAATACTGCACCGTTTTATTTCTTTTGAAAATTATATACTAATTCCTGGGCAAACAAGGGGTGAAGTAGGAAAAGTTGAAGTAGAATACATGCTCCGTTAAGGCAACGTGGTCAAAGACAGTTTCAACGGAGAAAAAAGAAAAATAGTAGTAAGGAAAGGATAATGCCGTAAATAAGACCATAAAAGAGCACAGATTTGACCAAGAAATGAGAAGGGAGGCAGTAAAGAGAACCAAACCTGGTTAGCCACATTGACTGCTGAAAAAGTATGAGGGTGAGTGTTTATTCCAGAAGGGTTGCCTGATGGAGGAAATCCTAAATTGGGATGATAAGAAAAAAGAAAGATAGAAAATGCAAACACATTTAGATGCAGACCTGACAAAGTAAACAGAGAGATAATGACAGTAGGCAAACCTTGGGGTCACATTGATTGATGGGCCATCAGGAAAGTGTAGGTGCTACTTCCAGGAAGATCAACCTGAGCTTTGAAATCCCAGACACACAGCAGTGAAGTGGGTACTGCCACACACACTGAAAGGATATGCAGAGGAAGAGAAGCAGCGTAAACAAAGCAGGGGCTGACAGAAAAGGGTTTTAAAGGGGCCAGTCATTGTGCTTGTATGGATTAACCTGCAAAGAGGAAAGCAGCAGCCATAGCCTTCAGCCTAGGCTGAGACCCTGTGTCTTCAGCTGGGTTCCGGGAGCTGGGAAGGATGAGACATGGGTTGCTGGAGCAGGCATCTGCGTCTAACAACTTTTAACAGGGCAAATATTTTTCTCATCTCGGAAATAAAAGAATAAAATGCTCTGAAACATTTTTAATCAAGCCATGAAAAATGCTCTGTTTGGATTTGTTACCCTCCATGTCATGCTTATCTATAGGTGTATCTTCAATGCATCCCAGAGAGGATTAAAACTCAAACTCAAAATTAACTAATTTGTTTATTGTATAAACTACCATGTGCTTGATAAGAACTTGCAAGTAGTTTTGAAAGGAAACTGTAGAAATGCAATAAATTACATTTTTCAAGAAATTAATTACTCTTCTGAAAAACGTATCTCAATGCTACCCAAAAGTTGCAGTCCCAACACCAAGGCCTGAGCTTTTTATAATCAAAAATACAAGATCTGGATCCTAATCCTACTTCCTTTATCATGAAGGGTGATAATAATCCAGGTTCTGGAAATCTTCTAAAGAAAGCTATATTCAAAATTATGCTTATTATATATTAACACCTTACAACAGTTTTGAGAAAGACACATCCACCAGTGAATGATAAACACAACTTCAGAGCTCTGATTAAAAAAAAAATAATCAAGCCTTCATTTTTTGTCTTTCCTCCACCACCTTCTCAAAATTATGAACATTGTACTGAAAGAAAATGGAGAGCTCAGAGAAAGACAGAGAAAGCTGTAATGAAGTCACAGGAAAATGGTCAGAGGCAGACATTGATATGACTGTAGAAACCAACAGCTTGCAAACAAAGATGTTATGGAAACATCATTTAAAATAATGAAAAATATAATTTACCACACTTTTAAAATGTGCCACAGAAGAAACAATAATGTCTCTCAAATGGAAGGATCTGAACTCACACCCAGAGATGCTAAAAAGAAATTCCCATTGCCTTCATCACAGAGGAAGACACAGCATAAATCAAATCCATGATAACGATTCTCTGGGAAGTGAGGTTGTCATCACCTGATGAAAGTGGACCTACTATCTAGCTGCATCACGGTCACACCAAGAAATTCACTGAGATTAAGTTATCCAAACCTTAAAAAAGATTAATTCAATATTACCCTGAAATATATCCCAGGTGAATGTACTTTTGAGAAGATCTATATCAGCTTATGTTGAGAGATGGCATTTATCCTTGTAAATTTAAGGGATGATGGATAGGTATATTATGCATTAACAGTGCAGTATGAGCATGTTATGACAAGTAATCTTCTTGCCAGCAAAGAATAATGCCTTATCTAGTGCCGGAATCTTAAACCAAATGAGCTGGATAGACAACAGAATTATTGAAAAGGACAAAAAGTCTGTCAGTGCAAACACTGACCACATACAAACCCCTGCACTGTGCCTAAATTGCTGAGACTGGGCCTAATACTGAAAGACATGCATCTGACACAGCACTGTGGTTTAACCCAGCAGATGGCTGAGCACCACATACTCATTCACTCCCCCACTTTCACATCAGATGGGGAAGAGAATCAAGAAGAAGAAAGTAGAACTTGTGGGTTGAGATAAAAGTATTTACCAATATAGGGAAAAGGGAAAAGATAATAATTATGACAAAGGCATATATATATATATTTCACACATATATATAAATGTATATATAACAATTGATGCACAAGAAATTGCTCACCACCCCCTGACTGATGGCCAGCTAGCCCCAGAGCAGCAGAAGAGAGCAAGATGAACTCCTACCCCTTCAAAACTCCTCCTGTCAGCTATCCTAATTCTGTTTCCTCCCAGCTCCTTGGCCCCTTCACTGTGCAACTCTGCTTAGCTGGGAACTATAAACATTGTTGTATTAACATTGTTTTTTTCCTAGAACCAAAACACAGCATTATACCAGACACTTTGAAGAAAACAATTCCTTCCCAGCTGAAACTAAGACACACTGCTACCATATACTACTGTGGGATTAGAAAGGTTTGCTGAGTCAGAAAAACAACAGACCCAGCTCCCTCTGCCTGAATAACACCGCTGATGTCATGTCTGATTTCAGTGGAGTCACTACAGAATTTCATACTAGAGCACAATTAGTCCATCAGCAGGGTTTTGAAACATGGACAATTGTCAGGGGAAGTAGGAAAGGAAGAAAAGAGGAGTCTCTGGGACCTTATCCAAACCTTTTGGAGTTGATGACAGTCTGTCAGACATGCAAAGAATCAGTCACTAACCCTGAAGAACAGCCATTTAAAAATTTCCTTTAACTCTAAGCACTTGGATGAAGAAATTAACATGGAAAGGAATGTGTGTGAAGATAACTATCATGCACAAAATGACAGGAATGATGAAAATAAACAATTCCACCACCAGTGCAGTGAAGACACTGCTGCTGCAATCATGAATAAAAACAAAGCCCCATCAGCACAGTCTGAAAGCCTGCTTGTACAGCACCAGCACAGGTGGTCACAAATAAGGTATAATAGCATCACGCTGCTTTTAACTCCCTCAGGCAAGGTCTTGTATAGCAGATGGCCCATCCTTTTGTTGTTTTGTTGTTTGTTTGGTTTTTTTTCATTCTCAACTCATCATTTGATCTGCTTAACACTGTCCTCACTGTGCAAAAAAAAAAAAAAAAAAAAAAAAAAGCATTGTACAAAATTATCTCTACCTTATAGCACTTTGAACATGTTGTGAAATGAGGCAGCTACAAAGATTAACATAATCTAGCACATGCAGGTTATTTAAACTGCTAATCATGCCTTTGCTGCAAAGCTGGGGTTGTCATATAATGAGATAAGCTGAAGGCACAGAAAAAAAAGATGTAAAGGTTGCATCGACCAACTAAAAGAGACTGAGTCTAGAAACAGAGAAAAGATGTTTTGTGAGATGTGGTGTAAAAGCATAGTCAGAAAATTCCCCAAAAAAACATCAAGATAACAGTGATGTGGAAATCAGTTATAAAAAAGTAGCTATATGTGAATTGAAGCATAAGGGAGTCGCAGGTTGAGTTTGGTTTGTGAGACAGTGAGAAAGACAAACGTGACCTAAATTGATAACAATTGATAAAAATTGATACAGGCTTATATGCAAGTGCAAACACTTCTCAAAATCACTATACTGTCTTCTCCAGGATATGGTTTGTGCCCAAAGGTTCCCGATGCTGCAGGGTGCTCCTGAACCTTTTCATGATTTGCAAACTTCTGTTGAACAAAGCCTTTCATCTCCTTCCTAGCACCAAAGAGCATTAGCCTAGACCCTGGAGGCCACCACTATTCCTGCAAACTGTGTGCTGGCCCAACACTGAACAGTTAGCTCCATTATCCAGTTGCTTCCCATTTCTTTAAGCAGAATCATAGGACCAGTCAGCTGATACTTTAAGAACATTGTGGTGCCTATAATTCTATAAATATAATTCATGATTAAGACGTTTCTCCCTCTTTTTTTTTTTTCCTATTATCATGCTCAGTGAGTGGTGTCTGGAATAGTGTATCTCCAACATAGTCTGCACAATGAAAAGTTTACAGCTGAAGAAGTAAAACAAAGCACACTTACACTGTTCAACCACCAAATAATACAGAACAAGCTTAGCCCATACTGCTATAACTAAAGGACCACAAAACATGAGGCAGTTTAGATGTTTTGAAACTGTTTTATAGCAAAGCTTCTCCAGTTTGCGCTGTAACAGTTTGCTGTCCAGTTTGCAGTGTAACAGTTTAACCCCAGCTGTTTATCTACTGCTTGTGTATAGATGTTCACATTTCTGGCTTTGTGCCCAGCTGTGATCATGGGGCTTTGTGGTTACAAATGGAGACCCGAGCCAGCTCATGTTGTTACACATTCTCAACTTCCATTAATCTCTCTGAGATTCTTGGGTGAAGGTAGGGGAAGATAGAAGACAGATAATGAAAGAAGGAAATGTACAGCACAGTCTAGGACACGATCAGTTCCGCAGAAGAAAGGCCCAAAAAGCCACAAGAAAATTAGCAAAAAGAAATGCACTTAGACAACAAAGGCTCTCGTGGAATGGAAGTGTATTTTAAACACTGCACAATACGTGGAAAAGGAAAAGGATCATCAGCCAGGTTCCTCTGGGAAACTATTTGACAATAAATAGCTGAGTGATTGACAGGCCATGACCAGGGACGAGGACAAAGTGTGTAGGATGGCAGGTCAAGGGAGAAGCATTTTCATGCCAGGGTACAGATAGCAAAGCTGATGGGTTCATAACCTTGTTTTAAACTCTGCTTTAAAGGGTAAAAACAGAAAAGAAAAAAAAAAATGGAATCATAGAATTGTTTGAGTTGAAAGAGACCATTAAAGGCCATCTAGTCCAACTTCCCTGCAATGAACAGGGACACCTACAGCTTGATCAGGTTGCTCAGAGCCCTATCCAGGTTGATCTTGAATGTCTCCAGGGCATCCACCACCACTCTGAGCAACTCATTCCAGTCCTTCACTACCCATATTGTAAAAAACATTTTTCTTATGTCCAATCTAAATCTCTTTCCTCTCTTTCGGTTTGAAACCATTTCCCCCTGTCTTAACACAACAGATCCTGCTGAAAAGTCTGTCCCCTTCTTTCCTATAGCCTCCTTTAGATACTGAAAGGCTGTACTTATCAGTATCAGGTACTAATACTGTACTAATACTGTATCAGGTCTTGCCAGAGCCTTCTCCAGGCTGAACAGCCCCATCTCTCTCAGCCTGTCCTTGTAGGGGAGGTGTTATAACCTCCAAATGTTGGTTCACTTTGCCACCCAAGGAGAGCTGCTGTCCAGTGGAACCACTACATTTATGTCAAGACCCAGTGGCAACTTCACAAGATAGACTAACTTGACTCATGCCAGAAGAAAAACAAGCAAGCAAACAAATAAGCAAACAAAAATCAGAGAATCTGTCTCCTGATCAGTACTGCAGAGCATTACTGAGTAGTTCTAACTTCACAGTAAATGTTAATCAGCCCTTTGATCTAGCCTTTAATCACTTAAATCACAAATACTCTCAGTGACTCCACCATGACTAACTAGGCCTGTTTTTCCTCATCAAATACCAGATAGGCCAAGCTTGTTCTCTGTTGTTAGGCAGATGAGGGTAGGCATTTACACATGGTTTTGTTGCTAGGCTAATAACAGACAGACTAATTTTGGTGGTATAGTAGAGAATTCCAGCCGCATGGACAGCCAAATTGCAGTGAATCTTCTAGGGCTCCTCCATTTCCCATTTCAAGCCTATAAACAATTTCCTCTAGGTTAATGAACAGTACAAAAACACATACATCCATCATTTAACAAGGCAACATGCTCACAAAGATTTAAAATTCTGGACTAATGGTTTTCAGTTACTGCAGAGGAGAGCTCTGCAGAAGAAAAAGCAAATATCACCGTTACTGTAAATGCCTCTTTCTGGTGCACTTGGATATATAAATATGTAAATATTTATTTACAGCAAAAGTATTTATTTTGCTTATGGGAACACTGACAATTACTTAGACAGTTCGGTATGTGTGCTCCCACCTGACACATGCATACATTTCTGGAGAACCCTTGGTAGTTGCCTCATATCACA
Organism: Centrocercus urophasianus; assembly: GCF_019232065.1. NCBI lineage: Eukaryota > Metazoa > Chordata > Aves > Galliformes > Phasianidae > Centrocercus > Centrocercus urophasianus. The sequence continues at coordinate 2,137,417 of NW_024885088.1, read as the reverse complement.
AAGTAAAATTTCATAAAGCTTTCTGATATTTTGGGGCTTCTACCTACACCACAATATTTCTTGCATTTTCCCTCCCTTTCTCTTGTCTGTTGGTCTTTCCTCTTTGTCTTCCACCAGCTTCTCATAATGTTACCTCTCATGTGCTACCAAGACCAAAAACTCACTGATGTTATAACATCCTCTGCAGTACAACAATGCACAGATTGCTCTTACCACAAAAATAATGCACAGCAACATACACAGCATTTGCATTAATTGATTTTGTTGTCTGCCTTGAAACCAGACCTTCAAAAGTAATAAGGAACTGCCCTATTAGCTGTGTACTCCTGTGTATTTGCCTTTGTTTCCTAGGAAATGATGTTCAACAATAGGCAAACTCTAATGTTATAATTGAGTCAAAGATCAGTGAGAAAATAAGCTTTAATCATATTTAGGATTTCAAACAACAGTTTTCACTCTCAAATCTTTTGAGCACACACTTATAGATCTTTCATCTAATTTAAATTGAGATAAAGGAAAAGTGAGTGCAGAACAAAATGTAAAGGCCAAGTATTTTTACCGGTTCCACTTTTATTGTTGAATCATTCTTCAAAGTATTTCTTTCCTGGGGGTTACAAGTACTGCCAGGACTAAGACAGACACACAGTCCTTTCCTTTGTGACTCAGCAAGATATGTCTGGATGCTGAGAACCGGGCATACTGCACTAGCCTAGGGGTGAGAGAAGGAAGGGCTTGTTGTAACAGAGAGGGAAATAATTGAGGATCTCCACTCCCCTTTCAGTCCTTAAGTACTCTGAATCATGAATTTGTCTCAGATTATCACTACAACAACAAACAAACAACCAAAAAAAACCAATACTTTGATTTTTCTGAAGGGTTATCTGGGAAGAAAATCCTTAGTATTGAGAACAGCTGTTACATACTCATTTCTAGCTAGCATGCTTGTTATGTAATTCAGGGATCAATTTCCCAGTTCTGCTGATTGGAAAAAGCTTTACAGTAAGCTCTCCCTCTCATCCTACAACAGGAACTCTTCATAAGAGCATGTAACCTTCTGCAGTGCTGAAGCAAATAGAACTGAAGGCACTTACTGAAAAATAAAGAACTTCTCTGTGGAGTGTTAAAAATTATGGACTACAATGCTCCCTCCAGATAACACAGCATGCTTTATTCCAACTGCTCTTCTGTCATAGACTGAACATATATAAAATCCAGTACCTCTCCCTCCTCCTCCCTCCAGCCCCTACAACAGTGTATATCTGTCACAAATCACTTCTTATGTCTCACTTCTAAATGCACCTTTATGGCTAATTTTTAAAATGATGTTGACTGAGTTGCCACAGTGAGAGACTGATACTAACAGAGGTAAATAATCATCTGCCACTTCTATGTCTGATGTCTTATAGCAAAGACAAAAAAAAAAAAGACTATTTAAAGGAATTACGTTATACAACAGAACGCTAAATGGAAATGGATGGATTTGCAGAATTGCTGCAGGCTTTGACTCACAGTCATTGTGATAATTTGAAATATAATGACCTCTTTCACTAGCAGTTTTCTAGAGATTGCTGCATCCAGGAAAAGATAGCACAATGAAACTTGTGAATGCTCTCCAGACATTCCAGTGCAAAGCTCTGCCACCTGCTAGCGAAGCACTCAGGTGCACTGAGTTAAAACCACAGAAAACACACAAAATTCCATCAATTGTGCCTTGAATCAATAGCAAGCATATAGGAAAGAGGGGCTGGTAGCTTTACACTCATTAGTTTATTTTTAACTCATTAGAACAGTATGCACAAAGGGAAAAGCTGATTTTCTTGTTTTTTGGCATAATTCAGTAACCAGCTAGTGGAGATCAGAACCTGGTAATCTCCTAGGTTTATATTTCAATTCTGCTACAACACAGTGAAGCAGTAGGCACTGCTGCCCCATGAAACCCATCCATTAGCTGAACCACTGGCTTTGCAGATTTACTAGGTTTGATATGTGTGATGTGTGCCAGGTGCCACTTTCAGTTCTCAGTAATCAAACTTCTCTTGTCTCTTAGCTACTGTGGAACTGCAGATTTTGCAGTTTGTGCACTTAAATACAAGGAAGGAAAGGTGCTTTCCCTCACGCTCAAGCTAACTTAAATGCCCAGTCAAAAGCAAAAATCAAATTAGCAGCATACCACAGAAAAAAAGCAGAAAAAACTGGTCATGTTGCTGAGCTGCAGTGAAGTTCAGAATAGACGGTGCCTGCATCTGTACCAGACACTGGCTTTGAACAGACCAATACTTCAGTAATTACCTTCAGCAGCAGAAGAAATTCATAAACCAGAACGGACAACACTGATCATAGTATCAGTAGCGTGACAAGGCTGCTTCTCAATTTTATTGTTCCAATATTGTAACTGCTGTGCATACAATACTTAAGAATATTAGAACCAAACAAGAAGCACTGTTCACTGTGTACGGCTACAAAGCTGTACCTACAAACAAAGATTACTAGAACACATCTCCTCCTTAGTCATAGCATTAACCCTTTCAGAAGAAAATGCACTACGGCCTAAAGCTTTTAAGGGAGTCTGTAAATGCACAACAATGAATTAAAAAACAGGATAGCATCACTTTTTTTTTTTTTTTTTTTTTTTTTTTAATAATAAATAATATGCTGCTGCTGTCACTGATTCCTTGAGAAGTGAATGTTAGCATTCTATTGGCCAGAAACACACTGCTGTTTTATGGGTAGTCATCAAAATGTCATGCTTCAAAATATTAGACAGCATTCCTTGCTACATACAACAAAAATATCCAATTACACCTTCTGAAGAAATCAGAGGAATTTAAAGGCACAGGCACCACAAAAGATACAGGAGCTGATGGTGACAGACATTTGGAAACACAAGGATCTCTTCACAGGTAAGTCCTCTCCCCATTAACTGCAGAAGTCTGGACTTTGTGATGTTGGCAGTTAGGTGAGATGACTTGCAGTGTGGTTGGATCCTCAGCTCTACAACTGCCCCGAGTGAACAACTGCACTTAGAATAGGAAATTCTGTATGTTATCACACGGAAAAGCAAGGCTATTAAATTACATCTGAATCAATGTTTTGTTCATATTCCTTCAATCCTATTCATTCTAATACATGGGCTCAAACACACAAATAAGAGTGTTGTTTTCTGCACTGGAAATTTTGAAAAACACTCAGAAACTGTTGTCCAGTGTTTTGAAAAACAGCTTAATTTCCTACAGATTTCTGCAGTAATTTTTGGACATCTGGAGAGCTGATTTATAAGCGAAAATAACTGAAGTGGTAAAGGAAATAGGGAATCTGTCTCTGATTAATTACGTGTTACATGATGATATCATTTCATGAATTACTCATTTAAATAACAACCTTTAGTTTGATGCCACTTTCATTATAAAAGAAAACTCATGAAAATCACAAGTACCTCACATTTAATATCGATCTGGTCCTTCCATATGTCTCAGTTTCAACAAAAGACAAAAGGACCTCCAGCATTAACGCTCAATCACTTGTAAGAGAACCTATTGTTGATAGGGCACTCTGCCCTATTCAAGCACAAGGGATGTCATTAAGTTCTGTACAAAAGCCCAAACATAAGCTTTGGCAGCTGAGAGACAGAGTGCAAATGCAGAAAGTACTGCTGTTCAGATGACAGGAATTAGTATAGCTCTGCTGGCTTCCTAGAATTATAGTGAATATAATACACCAGCTGAGGATGTTATCCATTATCTGTAACTCCAGCTGTGCCTGCATAGCTAATCCAGTCAGATCTTTGAGTTGAGACTTACATGGCATGAAGCAGATTGCTTTATATAATTTAAACACAAAGAAGAAACTTGCTGATAATTCCTGCCTGAACTCACAGTGACTCAGAATTAAGTGAACATGGCACAGCAAGCAAACCAACAGTGTAGTTTTCCATAGGACTGCTAAACTATCCACCAAGGGGTCCAGACATGCACAAAAAATGTGATGGAAGTCTATTTTTTTTTTTGGTGGAAATTACTTGTGTAGTGCAATTCAGTTTCAGTTTCTTTCAAGCATTCAACCCTCCACAATCAATCAAGCTCTCACTATGCATGAAGTCCAAAGCATCTGCAAGGCGGGAAATAGTCAAATTGTTTACTTCTCATAAACAATTTTCTCTTGAAGTTTTGTTTTGTTTCAGCCCCAAATTTCAGGGCAAATGTACAGATTCAGCAAATTTTAAGAAGAAAAGTGCTTGTCTGTTGTGAGCAAATGTAGAAAGGGAAGAAAAATCCAGGTCTGAGTAAATTTGCTTAGCAAGTTAGAGGATACGTGACAATTTACTTCCAGCTCTATTAGTGTGCCACCAGCCTAAAAGCAGTCAGTTCATCATGTACTTGGATGTCCTCTTTCTTCAGGCTGCTGCTTCTGTCAGAGCTGTCTGAACAGCTTGCACTTCACAGTTGTAGTCTAAGCACGCAACCACTCATTCACTTTGCACAACTCAAGCTTCTGCCAAACGGCATGAAAGAAAGTTGTGAAGAACCTTCTGAGCAATTCACAGGAAGTCTTTTCCAGGCTGCTGCCAAAGGATGTTCACAACTGATTGATAAGCAATGCAGAGAAGGAACATACGTCTCACCAGAGGAACATGCTGCCCCACATCAGTCAGAGGCATTATACTGTGCGGCACTGACATAGTTTTGCTTCCAACCACACAGAGTTGGTGCTTCTTGTTCAGTGTGCTACATGTTTAGCGACAGAGGGGAAGGGGGGTGGGGGGAGGAATAGTGCAAGAAAGATGAGAGGTGGATCTAGGGTTTCTCTGCACCACTCTCATGCAACCTTCTCTTTCAACTCCGCACCGTGCGGTAGCTGCCAGCCCTCCCATATTTCGTTGGTTTCAGTAGCAACAGCAATTGCTTACAGATCTGTATGTCAGGCTGTGACTGAAGTAGTCATTTGGGTAGTCAGACTGTATTGCTGCTTTTGCCAGTTCCTCCCCATCTCCTCTACAGAAAAGGAGAAAGAGCAGAAAGAAGCTTTCAAAAGGCTAGATTCAGCCCACATGCAGCCCTACAGTCAGACAAGGACACTTTATATACAAGTACATACAAGCAGAATGAAGCATGACATAGACGACAGGAATAAGATTATCTAATATCCCAGCTCATCGCTATAAACTACACTCTGCTACAATGGCAAAAACAGCATTAACCGAACAGCATTACTTACATTCTACACAAACTCACCAGGAACTCTAAAAATATTTATTCTAAAATCAACCAACACATATCCTTACAGCCAGTATTTCAAACAAGTAATCCTAAGCAAAATGACCTTTTCTGACATCACAGAAATCTTGCCTCCTAGTTCCTGCAATGTCCACTGCAATGCCCCTTCCACACTCAACAATATATGCCCTTCGGGGAATTAGATTAGAAGTCTTTCTGAGTAGTGCAAAATAAGCAAAATTATACAGAAACTTTCAGGTCAGGGCTTCATCTGCCACAAGTCACCTGAAGGCAATGAACCACATTTTGAAGGTTGTCATGGTGCATGCCTTTTTCATGTGAAGAGAGAATTTCTCCCTTACAGGAGAGTTTATTGTGTGGGACAGAATTATTATTTGTAATTAGTACACACAAAAGGGGAAAAAAACATTAATATATTTTAATATCTTACACATATTTTACTTCAAGCAAGTAAATAACATCCAGTAGCACTGACGACTCTACAATTTTTCTACTTGAGTTTCGAAAACTGTTGCTAATGGCAGTTATTTAAGGCCTCAGTTTACAGAGATACATTTATAGGCAAAGATGCAGAGAGCAAAATGAGAGGCAGGGCAAATATTATGCCAGAACTGAGCTGACCCAGCAATGTTCAGGAGCAGGAACACTAACATTAGGAAGAATAAAAGGAGGATGGTGAAGGTCCTCACATGCTGTGGCTGCTTCCTGTGCTTCTGCTTAGTGGAAAACCAACAGGAAGGGACACATCCTGAAAAACTGATGGATACCTTCCACTCTGTGGGAAAGTGGGATGCTCAGGGTCCTGACAGTCCTTGCTAATGGAAAATTCCTTGGACTTAGTACATGCCTCTTGCATGAGGAAAAATACAGATGAGAACCAAAATTTGCAGTATTCTGACAATGTGTGAACAGCAACTAGCAACTCTGCAAACAAAAGCAGCTTCTCTGGCAGGTCCCATTAATCTTTTAGTGCAGATTTAATGCTCATAAAAGAGATAGCATGAGAAACCATGGATTTAAGTCTGCTTATAATGTTAGGCACCACAACAAGCACTTATGATTGAATGTTGGGCAAAGAGCCAGGAAGATGGTGCTCTGGATTTTCACTGTCTCCCTCATTCTCCTGCTGCTCCATTCAAAAAATGAAAGACAATGATATTTCATGTCTTGCTAAATGACCCTGCTCCACAACAGTTTGTAAACAGCAGCTTGACTTAAACTTACTCCATTTAGAAATAAAAACCTCTAAAGTGGGACAGAAATTAACTCCTTGATATCATGTCCTGGCCAAAAAATCTGTTGCTTCCTTCTCTCCATTACAGTTCAAGATCAACAGTCAGAAACTCCTCTTTAAGGCTAGCAATAAACCTTACATTTGACTGCCAAATATGCTTTAGAACCAGTCCCACTTTTTGCAGCTTTTCCAAAGGCTCCTTCCTGCCTCGTACAGAAGGATGAGAACAGCTTAAAGCAGCTCTCAGTGGAGGACCCTCTGGGACAAGGCATGAAGGGACTCGAGCCAGAAGATAACCAGTAAAGGAACTGTATTTATGAATGGCCTTGCATTTCACTTACTAGCAGTATCAAGACACCTTCATGTCAGTACAAAGGCTTGCTTTTGTTCTACTTGAGAGTAGTTTGCACTCAGTGTTTTAAGCCTGTCATGCATTTACATTAACTTTTACTGGCCTAAACGAGGGCACAAGGAAAATCAGCATGACTGAGAGACATACAGCTGGACAGAGTGGAGAGCATGACCTGAGGACAGTGTGGTAAGGACTCCTGGGACAGTCATCCATTTAGCATGTCCCTGCTAAAGCCCCAGCTAGGTCAGCTGATGGGAAGAACACGTGCAGATGGTAAGCCATCCTTCACCAATAATGAATCGTTTAAAGAGTAATGAGCATCACTGACCCACACAGCTGTGCTTTCCATCCACAAAAAAGGACTGTACATGGACAGTGATCATTTTCATATCAATAATCTTGCTCAGAATTACTCTACTTTGATCTCTAATCTGATTCAGGTTTTCAAGGCTACTCTCCTGGCCATTCGTCCTTTATTTATTTTACAAATAATGGAAGTTTAAGAACAAACTCGGCACTGATCATGGAACAGATCATCCTGGATGACATGCTTGATCGCATGAGGAATGGGCGTGTGATCCGAGACAGCCAGCACAGCTTCACCAGGGGAAGGTCATGTTTAACCAGCATACATTAGACTCCAATTAAAAACAAACAAGTAAACAAACAAAAAACCCTCTGAAACAGTATATGATCTAAAATACCAGCGACAAGAACTACTTATACCACCTTAGTACATGAATTGGAAGAGCAATTGCAAAGAGCAGTTAGCACGGATACAAATCCAGACTAGGAGAACTCACTGAGAGTAGCCCTGCGGAAAAGGACTTGAGGGTTCTGACAGGTGAAAAGCTGACATGAGCCAGCAATGTAAGCTTGCACCCTTGAAGGCCGACGGTAACCTTGATGATCAAAGAGCTGCAGCACCTCTCCTATGAAGACAGGCTGAGAGTTGGGATTGTTCAGACTGAATAAGAAAAGGCTCCAGGGAGACCTCATTGTAGCCTTCAAGTACTTGAAGGAAGCTTACAAGCAGGAGGGGGACTGATTTTTCATGCAGTCTGATAGTGATAGGACAAAGGGAAATGGCTTTAAACTAAAAGAAGGCAGATTCATGTAAAGTGTTTATGAAGACATTTTGGGAGGCAGTAGTAAGCTGGGGGTTGGCGTCTTCTCCAATGTAACTAGTGATAGAACTAGAGGGAATGGCTTCAAGTTGCACCAGGGGAGATTCAGGCTGTATGTAAGGAAATACTACTTCTCCAAAAGGTCAGGTGCTGGAATGGACTGCCCAGGGAGTCACTGGAGGAGTGACTGGCCCTGTAGAGTCACTGACCCCAGAGCTGTTCAAGGAATGTTTAGATGTTGTGTTGAGGGACGTGGTTTAGAGAGCGCTATTGGTGACAGGTGGGCGGTTGGACTGGATGATCATGGAGGTTTCTTCCAACCTTGTTGATTCTATGATTCTAAGACATTTTTTATTCAGCAAGTGGTGAGGTGCAGGAACAGGCTGCCCAGAGAGGTTGTGGATGCCCCATCTCCAGATCTTGAAGGTTCCCTCCAACATAAGCCATTCCATCATTCTATGATTATATGAAAGATCTAGTGGATAGAATTAAACTGAGTAGGGGGTGGGGAAAGGAGGAGATTAAAATCTCATTACAAAAAAGGCATAGTTATATCCTGGAGCTTCAGCTCAGGTTCCACCATCTACTGATAGTATTCTCAGCCTTGCACATTTAAGCAGATCTTTCAAATTAGACACCTCAAAAAGTATAGGCACCTGATACAAGAAAATAAGAAATTTTGTTTAAACAGAGGAAAGGCGTTTTTTCCTGTAAGGGCAGTCAAATACTGGAACACGTGGCCCAGGGAGTTTGTATATGACAGACTGTGTATGACACAGGCCATACCTTTTTTTGTCTAGTTTGGAAGCAGCTCTTTTTCTGCAGTGAAGACATGGCTTCATTGACTTCAGTAGGTCTGAGGTCAACCCTTGAGAGGATTAATATTGCTACACTTCCAGGGTACAGATGAAGCAGAAGAGAAAGAAAATAAAGCCTATGACTTTACCCCTCTAGTAGATAAACAAGGGAAGGTCTGTAGGATAGGCAGTGTCAGCTGATTCATCTTATAAAAACAAACTAACAAAAAACAACAAACGAGAAATACTTCTCAGAACAGTTGTTTTTAAATTCCACACTTTTTTCTTGTTTATGTTTTGTGAAACGACTCCTGTGATTGAATGTTTGTCTATATTTTGACCTAATATTTTGTCTCCCTACAGACCTCACATTTTAAGTTCCTTAAACTACTAAAAGAATACTACAAGAATACTACTATTCAATTGCGAGAATACTACTATTACTTTTTGGAAGACACTAGACATGCACCTGGACTGAAAAAGGAAGCAAAGCTTCCTGGGCATGTTGAATACAGAGGAAACTTCTGTTGTATCCTCTTGTTCAGAAAATGCTGTCTGTGTTGTTCCTCTTGAAAGGCCTCTGATGAGTTTTCCATGAACTGGCTGTGAAATGGTCATGTTACAGAATCCTTCAGTTCTGACTTTATGCTTTTTTTCACAAATTTAACTTACTCATAGAAGAAATACAAAGATAAGACCACTCCAGTAAAAAAATTATTTATCTTTTTGAAATTTTGGCTTCTGCAAGTACTCTACCCATTTCAAATATACATGTATACCTAATTGCTCATTCCGTCAGTCTAGATACAAATGGAACGGACATCTCTACAATAAAGTCAGAGTATTTCTTCTAAAGATCTTTTAATGAATTGTAATTAGTTTGAGTAGAGCTGCCTGACACTTCTTCCTGAACAGTTTAAAAACACATTTTGGAGCCATCAGAATTAAGCTATTTAGCATTTTCAAGACTTCTCTTGAAACATAAATTAATCAGTATTAGAATAGGTTCAGAACTTTCTGAGACCAACAAATAATTGACTTCCATGCATTACACTCCTTGGCTTTGGAAACAGGTTTTAATTCCTGAAGATACTTTTCTTCTCAATTTTGATGCCCTTTACTTTTTTCTTGTCTTCTGCGGCATGCCTTCTGAAAATCTAAATACTTCCTACAGTGTTTAATCACTTCCACTCTTTTTACATGTACTAAACTTAGTCAGAGTCACTAATTCCTTCTGATCTTCATTTTTCACCACCCTTTTAATACCGGTACTATTCTTTTTTTTTCGCATTCCCTGAGAACTTGTGAAAAATAGTCTAAAAGATCCTTCTTTGACAGTTCTCATAGCATTATGGCTATTTACTTAGAAGCTCCTAAAAAAATTCTCCAGATCCCTCTAACTTCTAATTTACTTATGGATCCCTTAGCCTACATGTCTGTTCTCACTTCTGTTCTAAATCCTTTGTTAAGATTACTTTTTACTATTTGTTACTATTTTGTCCGCATTACCTGTTGTAGCTGATATCCTTCTTCTTTCAGTACATTTATATTCTCTAAGATTCCAGTTTCCTCACTGATGCAAGAGTACTGTCTTGCAGGCGTTCTATTACTCCACTTCTAATAGATTTCTATTAACTTCTCAGTATTTGACTGCAAAACTGTAATTTGGAATTTTATGGATCACAGTTTGTAGCTTTCCATGCAACTATCAGTTGTGTTACTCTTCAGTCATTCCACAGAGAAACTGGTGGAAATAGAAAACCATACAAGATTAAATTTAGCATGCAGGTGCTTTTGTAAGGTTGTTCCTTTCCTTCTGCTGTTAGTGCTGTTTACCTGTTCAGGTAATTTTTTAACATTTCAAATACATAACTCCCAAACAAGGTTGCTTCTCTTGCTTAGAGTAACAAACTCAAGGAACAGAAATGGCAAACAGTAAGCAAATAAAATATAGTGGAGTCAACATTTACTTTTTAATACGGAGCATTAGAAAAAGAAAGGGGATGAGGCTCCTTTAACTAGCCTCAACTCTCAATAAAATAAAATAAAATAAAATAAAATACTAAAAGATGTGCCTTACAGGAAACTCTGGAGATAGATCAGTGAGATAAAGTGTACAGCTTTCTTTATAGATTCATTGCATGACTTGGATTGGAAGAAACTTCAAAGATCAACAAGCTCCAACACCCCCTGACACGGTTGCCAACTGCTGGACCAAGTACTAGATCAGACTGCCCTGGGGATCAGGTCTCCCCACACGTTATATTACATTATTATGACTACATTACACGTATTACTGTATTACGTATTATGACTGTATTACACATGGGAGAAAGTAAAAGGTAATCACTCCCTCCTCCTTTATCCCTTAGAACTCACAATGAATTTCCTCATGACTTTACAGATATGGTAGAAGTGCTCAGCCTCAGGTCTTCATAAAACTTCAGAGACAGAGTCAGCTGCTAATATTCATCTAATCCAAAGTGGTACAAAAATTGTGTCATGCCGAGAACAACAGACATCCTTTTACAGTTGATTTCCCAACAATAATTTTTTAATATGAGAAACCACGAAATAACTATTCACCAGAGCCAGCACCTGAAAGGGGCACTGAAAGGCCACCCAACTGCAAGCCCCATGTTTGCCTCCACAACCAGAGCGACTGACTCTCACTGTTAAACCTATACCTTCTCATGCTGTATTAACCAACTGTCCTGCACAAAATGATTCAGTATTCAGCCACATCTGAAGCAAGTATATCACTTGCTCTCCAAGGATCTTTACAGCTAAACATTCATCTAAGCAAATGCAAGGAAAACACTAATTTAACAGATGTCAACTACCCAAAATTTCCGCAGAAGTAAACTAGAGGCAATAAAAAGCAAATGCCAATTTTTTCAACTGTTCTGTTCAGAAAAACAGCAGTTTCACTATAAAATAAAAAAGCTCAACTCCACTTGGAGGTGTATTTTCACTGAAAATTATCCTATTTTTGTGATCATGCATAAAAGGCTGCAGATGAAAAAAGTTCTCTGATGCTGACATTGACTCATTTTGAGCAATTTAACAGCATCATGTAAGAAATACAGAGGAGTTTTTTAACATTCTGACTCAAGCCATTTGTCCTTTTAATCAGATCAGGTTTTGCTTACAAAAACCATTTTCATGAATCACAATCTCACACTCATACTTTCTTTTTTTTTAATTGCAAATTTAGCTTAGAGCTAGCGTAATAGTATGAAAAGAAAAAAAAAAAAAAAAACCAAAGGCAGAGATGCTTTCTAATAAACCAAATTTCTTACATTTCCTCCTCAAAGGACAGACTACACTTTCTGGATAAGGATGGACAGAGAAGGCCACTCAGATGCCAGAGCAGACAGGGAAGAAGAGGGTGCCTCGTCTGTCCCCCTCAGGGCTACTCAGTTTGGAAGATAAGTGCAGCCAAAGGCTCCAAGAGCAAAAGAGAGAGCTTTAACTGACAAGAAAAAATCCTGTGTCAAGTTCTTATTGGTATAAAGCACTACAATAGTTACTGCAGTGATTTATACCAGAAGAAAATCTGTTCCCCTTAAAAGACTCCACATTGGATTTTCTCTCTCCATTCATCCTTTTCTTCACCATCTGTTTTACTTATTTAGTCTTTTCACTGAAATACGCATGGAAATAATGCCCTGAAGTATTTATTATGCCCCTCAAAAAGCTTGATTTTGATAATAACAAATTTTAAAAGCCACAGACTACGTAGAATGATCAGTTCAATCTCTAAAAAGAGATTGAGCACTTAAAAATCTTTTGGGATGTGACCTTGAACAAATCTGACTGCTCATAGAAGACACTATATGGATCGATCTAGAAAAATGGTACTCATACAAGTTATTTCACTAACTAATTTCGAAGATATTCCATACTTAAATATGAAGGATGTACTTGGGTACACTACTCCACATATAGGCAGTGGGTTTAGTAGCTGTCCAACTGCATCAACATACGGATGAAAAAAATCACCTTAATTAAAAGCATTACTTGCTCAAGGACATATATAGATCTCCCATTTCACAAATCTAATAATGGAAAACCAGACAGCTGGTTGTCTTTCTGTTTGGTACTGCTGGCAGACTCTTCAAGATAGTGGTCTTAAGACAGCAGGAGGGTGGAGAAAAGAAAAATCAACAGTTTTCCTGCAATGACTTGCCAAAAAAAAATGAAAATGTGTGAGACAATGTGTTAATGAGTATCAGCACATATGGGCAAGTACTGGTGATTTTTGTAAGACAAAAATTTGCAATTAAAATGCCATTTGCAATACAGATAATTAAGATTATCACCAAAATCCCTTTTTAAAGTAGTGGATGCACAAATATACATGTAAGATAATGCATCCTATGCCTCTCTAGTTCTACAATAAATGCGTGTTATATTGAAATTTGAAGACTTTTCTATCAGAAATCCAAATGAATTCTTTTAATCCTGATGTCTTCTATCTTTACTTTACAATAATCACTAATAAAAACTGATTTTTTAGACCATCGAACTATGATTTCTTGAGACCTCATTTGTAATTTCTCATTTTATCCCATTATCAATTAGTCCTTCAACTATTTTAGTATGGAGATTTCTATAGAGTAATTGAGCAGAGGTTCTCCCAAAATAACATCTTGTCTACCCTTAGCCTTGCGAAAATTCTACTCATACAGCCCAACCTATCAGGCTTGTTCTTAAATACAAGCTACATGAATTGAACAGCAGTCTCTAGGATGCTCTTTCTAATATCTAACAATCAGTTTTGCTGATTACGTATTGTCTCACCTCCGGTCACCTTAGCTAACAGCATCCCAGGAAAGTGTTACAGCTCTCCTGAACTTTTTAACCGCTTCTGCCTTTGACCTGATGGCAGCCCTGGGAAGTCCTCTCCAACACCACATTTTCTGTAGAAATGAGGACAAAAACAGGTGCTCCTCACAGAGAGAAAGCAGGGCTTCAGTTGTCAGCAAATTTAAAGATTTTAAATGAATTTCACCTTAGGGGAAAGACTGATTGAAAGACAGTGGGGCTCTCCGTATACAGAAGGGTTTATTGTACTCTGTATCTTGCCAATAAGAATAATTTCTCAGAGATGTTATCCTCTTGCTGTTGGCAGAAACATTCAGAGAATACTGTAGAATGTAAAAGGGCAGTTTTGCGATGTGAATGAAAACAGTGATTCTTATCATTTTGGAGTGCATCTCAATGGAATAACTTGAGATACACTCAGTATCAGCAGTAGGTACCAGGAACGAAAGAACAGCTCAAATTATTTAAAATTCCATGGTAAAATGAGTTCACAGGAAAAGATCCCCATCCCCTTTATTCCTAAAAAAAGAACAAGATGTAAGCGAGACATTTTCCTTCAAGAACTTATTTTTCTCTTTTGTTTGCATGGTTTTTCTCTAATTGTTTTTATGATCTTTTTCAATTATTAATGTAAGATGTAACTACCTATGATTGAAATATCTGGTCTTTAACAAAGACACAGTCAAGAGGAATTCTGATGCATTATTTTCATGAGCATTAGCAACAGGACTTAACGCTGTGCATCTGTTTAATCGAAGATTAAATAAGCTTTTAGCAAATTAAACAATTGCCTTGGTTCAGTCTTTTTATTCCTAATGGCTTAAGACATAAGGACTCAAAGCTGTCTTTGGGACTGAATCTAGAAAAGATTATGAGCTGGTTCTTAGGTTCAGGGAGCGCCTTAGAAAAGCAATCTAATCCCACTCATATTTTGTGGCAACGTAATAAATATCAGCGATATTTAACTGACATTTCAAAGCTTCACGGGAGAGTCATTGCATTTGTTAGCCTTTACTCTCATTCCTTCATCTTGCTTTAGTGCAGGAAATGGATGTTGCCAAAAATTGAGAAGTATCACTGAGATCAAAAAAGTGAATTAATTTTAATGCAAAAAAATTATTCACATTCAGTGAAAAGAAGCTCATACCGAACTGCCAAGTCTGATGACTGACCCTAAACCTTGTTCTTCAAGTTTCAGTCAGACTATTTCCATTAGCAGTGTTATATAACTACTGAGAGACTTCACTACAAAGACTTAAGGGCTCTCCTTTCCTGCTAGGCCAGCAGGATTTCTCCATGTTATTTTCCTATCCTATGCCACTTTCCAGCACGGAGGGCTCAGTCTGAGCAGGACACTGGGAGGTATTTCTCCAGAGAATGCTGCAGACCTAATTGCTCATCATGCAGCAGGGATTGTGAGGGCAGTGACTCCAAGCCTTCTTTCACAATCTGCTCTTCAAGCTGACAACAGCAGCAGCTCAAAGAGCAGCTGCACAGCTGTTTGCTCTTTCCCAAGTGCAAAGAGTGTGCCTTCAAGCACACTGAAATGAAAAGGCAGAGAAGCTTCACATAATTCAACTGATGTTGGATTACGTCTCAAAGGCGTAAGGTGTCAGGAGGTGCGTTATAAACCTCAGGGGCTTCTGTTAGTTATAATGATGCTGAATTACGAGAAATAAAGAATGCTACCATGTTCTTTGTGCCACTTGCTAATGAGATTATTTCCACACAGGTCAGAAACACAAACAGCTCCTGGATGAAACACTTACCAACAGATATCAGTAGATCTGAATCACAGTGGATGCTATGAAACCATCTATTTGGGCTGTTACATCCACATTAACAATGATGTACGTCTACACAGGTTAGACAGAGTGAAAAATCATGGCAAACAGAAAGGAAGATTGCTGCAAAAAACATTTGTTTGCAGATTATTTGAAAGTTCAGACTTTCAGGTGTATTACCAGATATTTATCAAAGTTGTTGAAGGTTGCAAGATAGTATCCAACTGCTAGTTTGCTTCTCTGAAACAGCTCTTAATCAGTGACTCAAGAAACACATAATATCTATATCCTGAAAAGTGACTCCTTGTACCACTTAGTCAAAATCCGCCATTGATCATAAATCATTAGTGTCCACATAAATGTTTTCATGTCCCAGTTTGATCCACTGACTAGTCAGGCTCTGCTCCACAGCTGTACGTAAATGACTAGATATAGAAATGATACAGAAACAATCTCAGTAAGCAACATTACCTTGCTGATTTTTCCACAGAGCCTAAGAACAGCCAGGAAGGTTTACATAGGCTAGAGGGACTAATAGAAGGGAGATGCCTGTGACATACCTTAGATGAAAAATGAAATTGGGGCAGTCATCATGAATCTCCTAGTCAGCCAGGGAAATTTCTATCATAATACCTTTGCTGTCAGTACTACTTTATGTTAAGAAGCAACATTAGGGTAGGAAATTCCTCATACTTTTTCAAATCCAGCCGAGAACTGAGCACCATATTTTACACACAAAATCTGTACTACCTGCATGCATAATGATATTGCTTCTTTAAACAGAGCAGGAACTTGATCTCTAATTCTTTCATTATTATCTGCTTACTTAAGGATTTGTAAATGGTAACATTTAGAAAGTATCACTGAAGTCAGGGTACTCCCAGACTGAAATTTTTTACTCTCCCATCCTAAGGCTCTCAAGCTAGAAGAAATATCACTGAGCAGTAATTATCAGCAACAATTTAGTTATCTGAAATAAATCATTTTGATTTAAAAAACAAAACAGAAAATTACTTCCCCATCCCTGATATGAAAACTTTGCCCTACCTAATATGCTTAATCATAAATTATCTAGTAAAGATATATCTTTTAGAAGCAATGAATGGTATTGCGGGACTAATTCACTAAATCTGCCATAACACACTTGAGAGATAATTGAGACGTCAAGCCTCATCAATATCAACCTACTTAAAGTAAGGACAAGAGGACAGTGGAGGAATGATAATGAATAATGCCATTACTTGAAGCTAGTTAACTTATAGCTTAAAAACAGATACATATCAGTCACTACTCTGAGAAGGTCCTTGAATGTTGTGAAAGTCTACATTGATAAGTATCTCAGTTCCTTAAAAGCTTATTTCTATAGAAATTGATTGCTTTAGGAGGGCAGTAGTCTTCTTTGTATTTTAACTTCCTGACTTGTACCTTTGATTAAATTTTAACTTACCACACAGGAGTCCAAATAATGAGGTTAGAGAGCACACAGGAAACATTAGTAAAATATACACATTTTAAAAAAAAATCTCTTTCTGACCAGGCAGAGGAAAATAAGTGCCAGATCTCTCAAGAGCTTCAAACCTCAGAGGAGGTTTCTGCTATTTTTCAGCACTATTAATTTGTTCTCAATCTTATTCTTAGTAATTGGTTGTATATCTCCTTATCTGATCAATAAACATACATATAAACACCACATTACTTTCTCATCAAATGTCTTGCATCGCAGTTATCATCCACTCATGCTGAAAATGGACACTGAAAACAATCCCATTTCCTGTTATCCTATCCTTTCTCCCCTTTCACTTCCTCCATTTCCCTCCTCGTCAGCTCACTCCCCATTTTGATATCCCTCTCTCATAGGGTATCATTTCACAGGTGCTCACTCCTTCCTTTCTTTCTGTACTCGTTAACTCCACAGCCTCCTTAGTATAGTTCCATAGTCTTCCTGTACCATCACTAGAACTCTTTTCCCTTTTTCTCTTCTTCTCTGAAAACATACTAAGTTCAGTAAGCTTTCCTCTGTAGCCATTGATGAAGGATGTAGGAGACACAGAAAATATTCACGAGTTTAACAATTCTCTGCCTTGACAATTGTAAAAACCTTTGCAAGCATTGTACTTCTCACTGCTCTTATTCATTTTATCCACAATGTACTGCCAAGCTATGTGATGTTCTGGACATTTCATCCCACTTCTTAAATAAACCTCATTAGCTCTGTACTCATCTGGAGTACTGTGTCCAGGTGTGGAGCCCTCAGTACAAGAAAGACATTGAGATTTTGGAAAGGGTCCAGAGGAGGGCGACTAAGATGATCAGGGGGCTGGAGCACCTCCCCTATGAGGACAGGCTGAGGGAGTTGGGCTTGTTCAGCCTGGAGAAGAGAAGGCTGCGTGGTGACCTCATTGCAGCCTATCAATACCTGAAGGGAACCTACACCCACGAGGGGAGTAAACTCTTCAAAAGGGCTGACAACAGCAGGAATAGGGGAAATGGATCCAAGTTGAAGGAGGGAAGATTTAGGTTGGATGTTAGGGGGAAGTTCTATACAAGGAGAGTGGTTAGGCCCTGGAACGGGCTGCCCAGGGAGGTTGTGGATGCCCCGTCCTTGGATGTGTTCAAGGCCAGGTTGGACAGGGTCCTGGGCAATCTGATCTGAATGTGTGTGTTTGGTGGCCCTGCTAGGCAGGGGGGTTGGAACTACATGATCCTTGAGGTCCCTTCCAACCCGGGTGATTCTGTGATTCTGTGTACCTCCCATAGGATTTTCAGATCCCTCATCCTCAGACCCTGCCCTGAGCAGTTCCCTCTTTTTGTCTGGCACCTGGTGCATTCTCTTCCAGTTCTGTTTGTTTTGCTTTCATCTTACCCTAACGGCATTTCTGTGCCTTCCCCTATTCACACGCTCTCTGCTTGAAACAGCTCTTGAAGCTGATGACTTCTCCATTTCCCTCTTGATCACCTTCTCTTTCCTACTCTGTTGAAGACTGTCATACAAACCATCTTTTTCACTTACAATTAGTCAATTCTTTGATTCCTGGCAGAGAGAAAAATATTACATTTAGATACCAACAAACATCAATTTTCAGTTCTGCTCAGTGCCTTCCTTCTTTCTCACATACCTGGCTTTCTATTATTCATTTTATTTCACTGCTTTGCTTTCTTTCATAATCCTTCACCTCCCCATACCTGCATTATACTTTTTATGCCTAATCATCTCCTGCTCACTCCCTTGGTTTATGCCTTTTCTCTTTGTTTTTCAGTGAATATGACAGGTTACTACTAGATCTCATTCTGTCTGAGAACAGCCTACCTTATTCTGGGTGACAAAAAAAATAAATACAATAACATGGCAATTAAAATTCAGTAAGGCACAATCAGAGCTGGCACTAACATCTTTTTCCTGGTCTCTTTCCCTCTCTCAACAGCTATTACAATTTGGAAAATTTCAACTAATAAAAACCAAAACTTTATCCCGATCTCCTAGGAAGCACAGCTTGTATGATCAAAACCTGCTGATCAGTCTATCCTAATCACCTTTGTACTTGTAAGTCACTATCAAACAAATAATACAAAGAGAGTAAGGACAGAGAAGTTATCAGAGTTGAACCAAAGAGCAATAAAAATTAGCATCTTCATTAACTGTGGGATGCAGCAGCCAGTGCAGGATGCAGTCCACCCATTTGGTATGCGCCTGGCTTGAGAGCAGCCAAAGCTCTTCTGGCACATACCCAGTGATACAGGTAATGAGAGGGAACTGGAGGTACAGATATGAAAAAAAAACCAGAAGAAAAAACTGCAAGAAGCCAGCCTTCCTTAGCTTCCCTGCTTACAGTGAAAAAATCTATGTTTATTTCACCCAACATGAAACCACTGTGCATTTCATCTTTTCCAGGATCAGGACATAACTCTGGCACACTAATATCTAAAACACAAATGACAAATTTTTTCTTTTCTGTTTCTCCAATCCAGAGACAGAGCAACATGCTCCCTACCTTTTCTGAATTATACTGGGATTTGCAGTCACCAGCTGGGTTTTCAATCCAACATCCTTGCTGTATTCTCTGGATAGAGGAGGAAGGTTGCACCTGTGCACAGAAAGACATTCAAGATTTTAACTGACAGTCAGGATTGACAGGCTTCATCCCCAGTCTTTTTTATTCTGCAAGTTTGCAGTTTTAGAAAAAGAACTGCAAGCTGACAGAAAATGTGAAAGTGCTGTACAAACACTGGACCAAGCTAGGCATTCTCCTACTATACTACATCCCATATGCACAATAGGGCATTTTTGCACCAGACTGTGGGGAAATATACAAAAAAAAAAAAATCTTTTGTAGACATGATCCTATGAACTATTAAGCAAAAACAAAGTGACCTGGCACCTCTGACAGGTTGAAAGGCTACAGCTGTTATTATCTACAGCCAAAACTTTTTTCAAACTCTTTCCTTCAAATTCTCTTTTTCACTCTGCTTTGTCTTGTTTTCTAGCATCAGGCTCTGGATTGGTATCACACACATCACATACGTCTTGCAAACAACAGGTAAATGCCCTTCAGTATAAAGAACTTACCAAGAAAATACAGAGAAAAAAATGCAAGTGATTACTTACAGTGTGCATACTATGTTCTCTACAGTCTTGTTCTGGCAGACAGGGCAATAATATAAAAAAGATAAAGTGACCGAGTAGATCTACTTTGGCAAGCAAACAGGGCTCCAAAAAACACAAGTGGAGAGAAACATGCAAACAAGGAGCAGTCCTAAATACTCCTAATTAAAGAGGTGGAAGAAGAAGGAAGGATTGTAAATAAAGGTGAAAATATGAGGCTGCTCCAAAAGTAATGTCTCCCACTTTAATATCTTGGCCCACAATATCAGAAGTAGATGTTGGTGGTATGGCAGTAGAGGCTGAACCCTCCCTCTGATATTCCATTACATCTTGTTGCTGTGTGTCAGAGGACAGCAGAGGGGCTGTCTGACAAAACAGCATCTGACACAGAAGTGAGTATGAAGCAAAGGTGTGGAATTAAATTCCTCCATGCAGAAAAAAATTGTACTCACTGAGATTCATCAGTGCTTGGTGAATGTTGATGGAATCCAAGCACTGGATGACAGCACGAGACAATGGAAGGTGTGTTTCAGCAGGGTGACAGTGGGTCACCTCCACTGTTGCAGATTCTTATGAGCATGGCATGCAGCTCTCGTTCATCACTGGCAAAAAAGGTAGCTAATGGTGACTATGTTGAAAAATAATGTTTTGTAGCTGAGAATTTGCTCTATCAAATAGTGTGATTGTGCTCTTTGTATCTACTAGAGTTTTCTTAGAAATAAATAGGAGGCATCACTTTTAGAGCAAATGACATAAATTCAAGCTGTATCCAAGATTCAGCCCTGTTATAGAAATTAGTCACGAGAAATGAACTCAACAACAGCAATTACACTAAAAACGAGTGTCAAAACACTGCTTTCAATTTCAGAGTTGTCTAACTTCTTAAACCAAAGATATGAAGAATAATACTAGTGCTTACAGGGTAAAAACAAAACCAAGATTCTCAAAGAAAAGTGGAATTGGGAATTTTTCTGGAGCAAGACTGTTAGTGCTGTTGGGTTGTTTTCTGAGGTGGTTTTGCTGTTGTTTTTTTTTCCCCCAAAATCTTGTACAGACAAGCTGAGGTGCATCTCCCTGCTGCCCCAGGGCCTCAGCCTGGCAGGGAGCTGTTACTTCAAATCCACCACTTCTCCTCTGTTACCAGGGAGACACGGGTCTCCATGCCTGGGTTGCACTTCTGGGAGAGGCAGCTTCATTTTCTTCCCATGCTCCCATTAAACTCTCTGGCACTCTGGTTCAGGAGCACAGCTCCAGCAGTTTTCAATGGTAGGTCAAACAAATGTTTGTGAAGAAAGATGTATGTACAGGTGACCTTGCCCTAGATTAAAGAGATGGAATAAGCGACCTCTGGCAGGCCACAGTTTAATGATTCCTGATTTGAATAAACATAGACTCATATGGCCTTTTTTGATTGAAGGTTATTTAAAAGTACTGTGATGGACCAAGATACCTCCTTAGTTTTATCATCTTAATTTATTTCTCGCACCAGTTGCAGAAGCAATACTTAAACACGCTAACTCCCTTCAGCAGTAAATCACTTTCCTGACCTGTCCTGCGTGAAGTATTAAGAAGTGGCCTAAGCAGCCAACGGGAAACTCAGCAAGAAGTCAGTCCATCTTCAGAAACTCTTTGCCCTTTTCTCAAACGGGTCAGCAGAGTGCCAAGCTCCGTGCAGGTGAGTAATGTACCAAGAAGTAAAAGATTCACAGTAAGGTGCATGTGTTTTTTATTATCTTACTCTTCTCCTGGTACTGAGGAGTATGTAAACATGCAGGAAAGAAGGTAGAAGCAGGACAGTGTCCGAAGTCAGCATTTTTTGATATGAACATAAATGAAAGAGGAGAACTTATTGGCCAACTTACTTTTGTATTTCCCTGCTAAGGCATAGATTTGATGGGGGGAAAAAATCATCAAGAAAGCACAGCAATTCATGCGTGCCTTTTTCACATGCAAGGCCTTCCAGTTCAATAGGTAGAAACAGCTGACTGAAATGAGAGGGATCCTTCAAACTTCACAGGGCATGAACACCTCTTCTGAGTTTCGCCCAGAGATAAGTACAACTCCTTCAGGTGCAGAGAATCCAGGCAGCTTGGCTGAGTAATGGCGTGTGCATTTGACAGATGTTATATGATTACCTAGCTATTTGTACGTATACCAAATGCTAGGGAATAATAAGAATTTAAATGGGATTTCGAATATTCATTTCTACTCCTTTGTAGCACCTTGACCAGAGTCAAGGCTATAATTAGCTATGGCAAATGAAAGCAATATTTTTTTGGACTTGTTTACTAACCCCAAAAACAGCGTCATATTTAACGTCTACAGCTCCATCTGGGCTGGTATGGCTAGATGGCATGGCAGAGTATAATTAAAAGATAGTAGCTTGTCCTTCCCAAGTTATGATAGCCACTAGTCAGCTTGGACATGATGAC
Organism: Centrocercus urophasianus; assembly: GCF_019232065.1. Classification (NCBI taxonomy): domain Eukaryota; kingdom Metazoa; phylum Chordata; class Aves; order Galliformes; family Phasianidae; genus Centrocercus; species Centrocercus urophasianus. The sequence goes on along the minus strand of NW_024885088.1, from coordinate 2,115,030 downwards.
GAGTTTCTTCCATATTTGGAACAAATGCACTAGCAAACAGCATGGAAAACATCCCCCAGTCCTCTCCCTGCCAGATGCACAAACCATAGCAGAGACATAAAAGGCAGTTGGGAGACAGGGAGAATCACAAGACATATAAATATTTCTTCACAATCTAATGCAGTGAAAATACGTATCTTCTGTCAAATACAGAGAAATAGTTGTTTATGATTTAGTATCCAACACTTCTTTCTTAAAATACTTGCTTGTGTGAAGGGAAAGGGAAAATTTTAAAAGTAACATCCTAAAAATAAACATTACAAACTTGAAAAACACCCACATAACTCAATAAAAACCTATGGTAACTACTCTGACTAAACACGTACACCGTATGCCATGCACCTTTTTTATTGCAGATGAAGTGTGCTGTGGCCTACGGGCTGAAAACTGCTGCTCTTTTAATCTCTATGTTGGTACAACTGTGTTTGTAGAAGATGCTCAGAAATGAGATGAGTCTAAACTCATTGATTAACCTTAGTGATTAGTGTTTATTGAAGAAGATGGCTGCAATCGTATTTCCATAAGCTGTGCTGTAAGTGAAATCAAAAGCAAATGAATCGAAGGAATGAACAATGGCAAAACCTGCCACGACTATTTTGCACTGCAGAAATAGTATAAAGCCATCAGACACATTTCCTATTAGAAAATGCAAAATATTATGCAAGTTATTGTCATTCTCTTCCTCTCTCAGCTCTCAGATTACAGAGATCAGATTTAGAGAAGATCTGCTACATTTTCCACCTGCTACAAAAATATTCTCTCCCAGTGGCATATTACCTTTTACCCAACAGAACTGAAATATTTTCATAAATATGACTGCACCACTAATACAATACAGCCTGCAGGCAGTTTCTGGGATTTTTGCAGGCTTTTACCTACTGCTTCTTTCCAATCCAAAATAAGTTCAGTACAGACAATGGCTAGTTTACCCTCCCTGGAGAGAGAAAAAAAGTCACTTTCTCTGATCAGGATCTAACAGCTGCTTTAAAAAATGCTTTTATTGTTTCTGTAACTGATTGCTCCTATGGTATTTTAACTTCCTATTGCATCTACATAATATTACCATATCATACCCTGCAGTTTCTTATTTTAGTCTCTGGAACATTGAAGGAGCTTTGCAGTAGTGGCAATCAGCACACTGAGTCCCTCCTTCTGTGCCTTTGTCTTCAGTTTGTTGTATTTCTTTACTTTAACATCAAAAGCAGTTTTGTTCCTTGAGATGCAAGCCAAAAATTATAATAATTCTGTCTGCTTTAGAGCAAGTTTGTATGGCCTTATCATAAGCTATCAGGATTCAATAAGTAGACTTGCTAAAGCAGGAGCTCATTACGCATTTACCTCAAAAACCAAAGAAATTCCATTTCTCATCTCTTCAGAAGCAGTCTTCCAGTTTCTGCCCCACAATGTTTTTCTTGTTCATGTTTAACAAAAAGGGGCCAATTTCTGTCTCTCCTCCTTAAAGAATGCGGATCTACAAAGTGCCAAATTCAGTCAAGAAAGCAGTAGCCGATTCAGCACCCTTCTGACAAATTCCTATGACTTCAAAAACTAGAGGTACAGCAAATGTGGGGAATTCAAAACAAGATGGCATCAAGGAAAACGGTTTTGTCTTCTCTTAGACAGAAGTTAATCTGAAGGGAGGAAAAATGTGGAAATACTTTAGCTTGTCCCAACTTATTAATCCTTGCCCTATGAATCAGTATCTACTCATCACGATTTTAATGGGATGCATATGATTGCATTTAGAGTTGTGAAGGACGAAGCACAGTACAAGACGAGGCTCCTATAAGGAATAATTTAAAAGCTCCTAAATCCCTGTCTGTGACACTGTACGATCTGTCACAACCACAATGCACCCATCTGCAGATTTCCCCCACAGTACACACATATCTGCAGAGGCCAGCCAAAACTTTCTTTATTGCCCTTTCTCACACTTCTACCCAAATCACATCCTGCAAAGGGGATAAAAAAAAAAACAAAAAAGTACCCAAGGCAAATTATAATTGATTAATCACAACCGAATAGCTTTGAAAAGTCAAAAGACTGAGCAGGGGGAAGGGCAGACAATTTGTCACTGAGGTTTCCATCTTACCGCATGACAAAATCCGCTTGATCTATTTGTTTTCCGCAGCCGCTCTTTTTGAGAATCCCACCGTTTCCCACCACAGAGCATTTCTTCAGTGGCAGCTGGAAGGGTGTAGCCTAGCAACACAAAACAAGGACTGTTTTTACAGAGGAGAACACATACATCTTTGTAGCAGCTGCTCCTGAAGAACCAGGGAGCTGGCAGGGCTCAAAGTGAGGAAAGAAAACGGAGAATGAGGAGCTAGGAAAAAAGTCCAGAAATTAGCTGGTAAGTAGACAAAGGACAGTTCTTATCCCTGTTTCCCCAACCAAAATTCAAAAAAGATGCAACACAGAAGAGAATAACAGTTCTGCATAAACAAACTGCATAGTTACAAAGTTGTGATAAACATAATGACCAAGATAGGCACTCCAAATGTGTCTTCTAGCCAAGCTGCAGAGAGAGGAAAAAAAATTACCAAGAAAAAAAAGCCATGAAAGTGACCTTTCACATAAAAGACAGCTCTGGACAAGAAAGGAAGGAAGAAGGAACAATGTGAGTACAAAAGGGACTCAGGAGTTACCCTGTTTCCCTCCAGGAATCTTTCACTGGGCTGGGTCACCCTAAAGCATAAAGATATTTAGAGCATCCCAGCAGCTTCATAAGTGCTCAGCTCTCCAAATACAGCACAAACAAAAATTAGAAAACCATTTTAACTAAGGAGCCCTTGTCACAGCTGAGCAGGGCATTAAATTGCAAGGTCAAATTGTCATGCTATCTTATGTATCAAATTCAGTATTAAATATGATTTGCACAGTCTTCTTCACTCCAGAGGATCTCAAAGCTACATGTGGAACATCTTCCTGTCAGCCTTGAGTCATTCACTTTTAGTGGTGTTGAGGCAGTCATTTAAATAGCTCACAGTACATCAGTGTAGCCCAGCACAGATATGTGTGTATAGATATATGTGTGTGCGTGTGTGTGTTTGTGTGTGTGTATATATACATATGTAAAACAGGGTCAAGGGGTGAACAGCATAGGAATTTCAAGTAGTATGATAAAGCTATAAGAATGGACTCCATCTACAACACAGGAGTTAATATTCTCCTCATGCAAAAAAAAAAAAAAAAGTGCAGGAATTTTTCATTTATCAAACCTGTCAAAACCCGACTTTGCAGCAGAGACGGAAGCTACTGTCTAGGCCTCTGAGAATGCAAACGCCACTGTGACAGGATACAGCATAGCAAAACAATTATTTTCACCTGGACAAAAAGTTCCAACAGTGGCAACACTTACTGTCACTTAAATGTACAGAGCAACGTCTAACATGGCATAATGTATTCACGAGGCATTACAGCAGTGTACATAGCATAGAAAACAGATCCAGTGCTACAGCACAAACTCTGCATTTGTTGGTATTCATTTCTACTTTATCTTCTCCCTTAGATGTATTTGTTTCACCATCTATTCTCAGCAAATTAGATTCCATTCAGCTAGTATAAATACATAATCTGCTATCTAATAAAATAAATTAAAGCATTTTGCGTATCCTAATATATGCTAGAGTAGAAAAATCAATTCCAGTTTACTGAGGCCCACTGAGCCACTGCTGGGAACCCAGGGACAGCACAGCAGAGCAATACTAAGTATGCAACTGCATTCTGATTCTGCATTCGCCTTCCCAAGAACATTTTTTAATTTACCCAGTTATTGAACTAGCAGCATATCTTGAAATTCAAAGGACTCTTCATTGTTGAGGTGACAGTGACCAAATGAAAGCTCACAGGTTCAGTGCAGGGAGTGGGGTAGGGATAAGTTTTCATAAATAACATCACTATTCTTATTCAAGATATGTCAGAGCTCTTCCAAGACAGCCAGTTATGCAAAGACAAGGCTGCGACAAATAAATCACAAAGGCAGCAGCCGTTAACTTAAGAGCCGTGGTAACCCTGTCATGTAAATTTCTATGACTTCAGTACATGTTGAATTTCTCTAGACCCCCAAAACAAACATTAAAGAGTTACTAAATGCTTCAAAATTCTCAGTTGCAAACAGCCCTTGATATTTCTAGAGATGAATTCCTCTCCTTCAAAGGAGGCTTATATCCTGTTATGTTCAAAGATGATTATACTACTTATCATTTGCATATATACTTTCATTTCCACGAGCGTATGAATCTTTGAAACTCCTGCCCTTCAGAGAGCCCAAGAGACAGACAAACAAGATCAGAACTGAAAGGATGATTTGAGGGAGTTAAAGGGAGGAAGAAGTGGCAAATAAAACCACCACTGTGGCCTAACCTGTGAAGAAATCCACTCATACACAAGAAGAAAACCAAGCTGAATGCAGTTCTCTGTGAAAAGCCACCACTCTCAGAAAAGCCCACAGAAGCTTTTGCCTCCCCCAACAAAGTAATGAAAATTCTGGACATGACATAGACAGTTTGCATGCCATTGTTTAGCTTAAAACATTCAATAGGTTCAGCTCCCAGAAGACTATACTTATAAACTCAAGGCAGACATTAAGTGTCCCTGATGCTTGGAGGCATTTCAGCTGCTTTTACCCTAATGAAGAGAAATTCCTTAGCATGCTCTGGGAGAAACATGTATTTTTTTTTTTTTAACATTGCACATGACTGTTCTTCAGTCATTCAGGTTACAAACCTGCATATTGCTCAAACTGCAGGGACATTTCAGGAACTCTGTTCTCAGTCCATTTGTACAAACTGTCCAGTCGTATACAAATCATACAATTCAAGTGTTGCCTATGAGCTGCTATGAAACACGTGGCTCCTCTGTCTCTGCAAAAGGCAAAGAAAAAGCAGTACACTCCTGGGCTTTGAAACTGTTAGGAATCATAACCCTGTGATGCAGTTAGCAGCTGCAGAGTTAACCCACTGCAGGACCTCCAAAGGGTACTCACAGGACAGATAGCACAGGTAAAGGATCTTCAAAGCTAAAGTGCTGCGGGCTTCATTCTGTGACTTTACACAAGCATTCAGCTCATTCCTTCCTTTGAGCTGACCAAAATATAAAATGCAAACATCTTAAGCAAAATACCATATGGAAGCTTCACCCTAACATGCAGTTGAATTACTAGACCTGTTAATACCTTTCCACACCACTATTTGGCTTTCAAGAGGTTTCCCCGCATCCACTTGTTCCTACCACTGCCTCACAGGGTACAGACTGTGGATTTAAGGTTGAAATTAAATAATTATCAAAACCTAGAGTCATTTGTTTGGTTGTTTTGTTTCATTTAAGAGCAAAAAGCACTGAAGATGGACTCCAGTAACGATTTGTTTTCTTTCACTACTCTCTTTCTTTCTAACTAATCTTATGCCATCTTCATGGCACAGGTAATCTGTCTTCAGATGTTTTGAATGTTATGTTGAAGAGGTAGATCAATGCTGTAACTTAGTTGAGAATTAAACCATTTTTACCTTTTTTGTAAAGTAGTCTTAGGCATAAAATGTCAGTAGGAGGCAATTTTCAATCAAGAATGTTACATTTTTTTAAGGTGACGGTGCTATTTGGAGAGAATTCTATACAGTAAAAACAAAATTTCTTCTGAGTTTCTATTACTAGAAAAATATGTTTCAAAGAACTAATAAAAAATTTTCTAACGCTCTTCCTCTTTACCTCCCACAGTGCAACTCTTTGCTAGGAAAATCACCACGTGCTGGGGACCCAGCTGTCATTTATGCTAAATACTCAAAAAAGCTCAGTTGCTATTCTCCTTTGAATTATAATCTGGCCTGACAAATGCTTGCTTTGGATTGTAAAGTTGCAATAAAAGTATTTCCATTTATATTAGCTTCCTGAATCTGCGCTGTTTTTACTGTCAACAGATTTGTTATTTTCCTCATTGATTAAATTTTAATGAACAGATTCCTGTGGGTGGACTACAAAACTCAGCACAACAAAACCAGTTTATCCAGTGTAACAGAAAGAATATAAAAATAAGTGACCAGTGCACGTCCATCTTTAAGCAATCATTACAATAGAATTAGATAATATTATTAACTGAAAGAATAAAAAAGAAAAATAAACAAACCCTTGTATACTGCCATAAGCAGGGTCAAATCCTTAAAAAGTTTTAAAAACAAAAAGAAAATAGAAAGTTTTCATAAGGTGCTTTCTGAAAGGTATCTCTTCAAACGAAACGTAAAACAGAGACAAAACCAAAATAGTGAAACTCCACTGATAACCAATGAAGATGCTCTAGTTCCTATTTATGTAAATGAGGTAAGAAGCTGCACATCCTCCTATGAATTCAGTGACAAATAAGCACACAAAGCAATAGATTAATGGCTCCCAATTGAATACAGGAGTAATTTAACAGAGCATCTATGCAGCAATTCACTGATTAGTTTCATCATTCATCTAAGTAAAAATAAATCATTGTCATCAGTTAAAAGAACATTACACAATACTAATAAAACATAATTTATTTTAGATAATGGTATTCTAATTCACTTTGATTTCATTGTTAAGTTGTTAATGTGTTAATTTTTACCCACTCACTGCCAAAGACAGTTAATCAGCAACCAAGTTCTTACTGGAAAAACAGAAAAAATTACAGTGTTCAGCCTCTGATTTAATACTGATGATGTCAAAAACACTAAAAACATAGGGAATATAAATTAAAATAAAACGGGTTTTCAAATATGCATTACTGGATTTGGAACAAGATGCTGTGTTTTACTGTTCGCTTTGAGAAGACAGCATCCTGAAGAAAAAGGCCTAGTTCTCCTAATTCTTCTAAGGAGCCAACAAAATTGCAAGAGTCAACAAGAAGCCAAATTCGGCCCTGACTATTCTTTTCACCCTTCTGCATAAGGAAGCAGCTGACGCTTTAAAGGAAGCCTATATTTGTCTTAACCAGAGGTAACATGGCATTGTTTTTCATGCTGTTGGACATGTTGGGATGGAAAACACTCCTTCTTCTTTGCTTTATTGTTTACAAATCATCTTTGGTACGGCAGGCCTTTTGTTCCTCCACTGGAGCTGTCAAGCAGGGAGACATGAAGGCTCGACAGCAGCTGGCTCCAAAAACATCAACGTCACTCACACAGGGACAGTGTGTCCTCTGTAGGGGATCGCAGAGGGCGGATGCAGCTCCTCACGTTTCAGCTGTCTCTCTCAGCCCCAATGCTGCAGTCCCAAGTGAGCTGGATGGGCGCCAGCCCAGAGTGAGGGGCAACTACTGATAGCTATCCTGCAAATGTGACTGTGTTAAGAGGAGCTACTCCTCCGGAAGCAAAGAGGACTTCAGCCCGTCCCGAAAGTGCGCCACTGTTGACATTCTTTTCATCCCTGAAAAGTAACTGATATTTTCTCAGGAAAATAACTGTTTTCACATTAAAAAGAAATACTTAAAACCTAGCTTTGACATGAGGGCAGGCCTGATGACGGCTGCAGCTCCCCACAGGGAGTGGAGGGGCAGCACTGAGCTCTGCTGTGTGACAGCGACAGGGCCGAGGGAACGGCATGGAGCTGTCAGGGGAGGGCAGCTGGGGGTCAGGGACAGGGGCTGCAGCACAGGGCAGTGGGCATGGAACGGGATGCACAGGGCTGTGGGCACTGCCCCAAGTGGCAGAGTATAAAGAACATTTGAACAACACTCAGATACAGGGTTTGGATTTTGGGTGGTCCTGCATGCAGCCAGGAGTTGGACTTGATGGCCTCTGTGAGTTCATTCCAACTCAGGCTGTTTTATGATGCCATAATAGGTCTCATGTAGTAATTCGTAACTTTGAACATTTTCTATCATAACCCTATTTCAGCTTGGCCTTTCTGTTTATACTTACTGATTGAAATAATTGCACAAAGTTTGAAATGCATCCAACAGTCTAACAATAATTTAGAAGTTATTTTTGTGTGGAGAAATAAGAAAAATGGGTTAGAATGGGTTTATGTGTGCTGGAGAGACAGAAAATCTTTTCTCATAAATCTTGAGAGAATGTTGGGGGCTAGAAGATGCATAGATTTTAGGAAACCACAGTGACGCATTACTGGTAGATTTACTGAATGCTGTGTAATTCCTAAATTGTTTTGCATTCATGCAAAGGTCTATCACAAAAGCTGTGAAACCATGTAACCTATATTTTGCATGTGAAAAATGTCAAAATCACAATTAAAGTCTCTCCACTAAGACTTTCAAAAAATGTTTTAGCTACAACTTGAAAGAATTCTCTGTACTCTCTGAATACGAGAAATGTTAAGCAAGAAGCAAACAAAAATTTTGCCTTTAAGGTAACACTGTTATAAAACAGAGGGTTAGGAACAAGCATAGTTCACAGACTCATATCATAGAATGGCCTAGGATGAAAAGGACCTCAAAGGTCATCGAGTTTCAACCCCCCTGCTATATAAAGGGTCGCCAACCACCAGACCAGGCTGCCCAGAGCCACATCCAGCCTGGCCTTGAATGCCTCCAGGGATGGGGCATCCACAGCCTTCTTGGGCAACCTGTTCCACTGTGTCACCACTCTCAGTGTGAAAAACGTCCTCCTAATATCTAACCTAAACCTGCTCTATCTCAGTTTAAAACCATTCCCCCTTGTCCTATCCACCCATGTTGACAGTGATAGGACCCATAGTTAACTGTGTGTGCAACAGATCAAGATGAAACTCCTGCCAGACTCAGCTATGTACTTAACACACTAACCTTTTGTGTATGCTAATTATGAACAGTAGTAGATTAGCTGAGTGTGCTTTTTAAAGTACTGGACTCAGATACTAACAAATTCCAATATCTGACCACAAAGAAATTACTACAAGGAACTGTGACAGTGACCATGAAATCCCTCTAGGAGATGGGAAAGGAATCTCAAGATGAACCTCCAGCTACCTTAAATAGTTTCATTGCTCCACACAGGTGCTGTTAAGTAGCAAATGTTGAAATCTGAAGCTCAGTGCCCATACAAAAGAGAAATGGTCCAAGAAGAGCAAACTTCTCTGCAACACCATTCAAGAACATCTCAGCTATCACAGCAGTCATTATTGAACTGGAATTAAACACTGAATTTCATATAAATTTGTACCATTCGCAAATATATGTTTGTGATTATATTACTTTTCATGAGATTAATATTTTGTTATGCATTTGTATGGGATCATGCAATGACAAAACGTCACTTAGACTTAGCATTGCTCTACTGCAGCAGGAAAACCTCTTACATTCAAAAGGATACATGAAATATTAACAGGAGAGCAATCACACAGAAGAGACCACTTTGCAACATACCGACATATTCATAAGAAACATGGAGTACCAGTAACTAGCTGGTAGTCACTTTTAGTCCAGGCTGTACTTAGCAAGAACTTCAAAATGGCATGTTCTGTAATAGCTTTCCACCCAGTATGAAGTCGCTGCAACTACTCACTTGCAGTGGATTAAAAGAACTCTTCAAATTGCTACCACAGCATTTAATTTTATCCAACCAGCCTTCATACAGCCAGGATAGCACAATGTGGGGATTACGAAAAAAATACATTTGGAAATTGTAGCAGTTTCATTTAAAAAACAGACTTTCAAGGCTGTATCATAAACAGTATTTTAAATGGCGAATGCTCCAGAAAAATAAAATGCAAGCTTCTATTCTGTGTGACTTAAAAGACAAGAATACATTAATGAGTGGGAAAACTTGAAAGTTCCGGAAGACTTCTGGATCTAAGCTTTACAACCTGTAATTTACTGGAACCCCCAAACTTTGAATTAAAAATGGGAAGAGGAAATATTTTTTCATGATTAATTTGAACAAGGAACTCAACCTACTGGAGTTGAGTAGATTCTCTTACTCTGAAAGATGTTATAGTTTCCAACATTTCTACAACTGGAAGATCTCACAAAAGACTTAAGGTACCTTCTATATAGCTGCATTTTGATTTTCCTTGAAGAAACCAAGTCCTAAGTAAAGTGTACAAAAGGAAAGATTAAAGTACAAAATCAGCTTGACCAGTATCTGTAAATAACTGTCTATGCTGGTTCCCTAGACACTTTCCCATACACTTGAATAACTTGATTTTTTATTTTTTTAAATCTTATGTGATAATAAGAATAAAATTAAATTAATAGGCTGAATGAATAAGCTCTGCCTGCAACCACAGAAACAGTCAGCAATACTTTTCTTTTATCTGAACATTTGACAACATCAGATTCCATGCTGAGCTTAGAGGAAAACATCATCCATTATATGGGATTCTCGAGCTTGCTCTGCTTTGCCAGCACCTCAAAAGCTATGCACACAACACCCCTACAGTTAGAATTCAAGACTCAGTACTGTCAACTCACACTGTACAGCACTTACATATGGGACTGCAATTTGTCTTCTGGTTCACTGGCATACTATGGCAGAAAAACATTCAAACATACCAGGTATTCCAGTGGTTACTTAACGTTTCACAATGCTGAATATTTATCAGCAAGCATTTATCTTTTGGATTGGAGACCTAATTTCAGACACTCTTTTTGAAGGATTTGCCTGTCCTCTACTTTTCCTGTTTCTTTCTTAATCTACTCTAAATTTAAGCAGATGAGAGAAAGCAAAGAATTTCACATGCTGTGTGCCAGAACTGCATTGCTACAACACTTCTATGCTCAAACCAAAGATACACTTAAGTATTTTTGGAGTTTTGAGTAGATATTTCATGGAAGAAAGGATATTTCATCATCGAGGACAAAACTGCATTTTTAATGTTACGCACGTTGAACAGACAACAAGAGTAGCTGTAATGTGATTTTAAGAAATTCTTCCAAAGCCCAAATAAAATGCAGCAGAAACTTTTAAAATTAATCTCCTGGACTACAGTGTGCCATTTTCTGGCCAAGTAAGTTTTGTATTTAGACATACATTTTATCTTTCTGAGCTTAAATTTTTGGTAATTAACTATAATATTCTAGTTACATATGATTGCCCGGTGACAATGTCCTCCAACTGTAATTTCTCCCTCAGTGCTTTCATGATGGAAGAACAGTAACAAGACAAAATGAGACAGAGTAAGGAAAATCACAAGGTTTCTTAAAGCTGGTGCAGGAAAGACTAGAAACCCTACTCACATTTTGAATTATTCTCTTGTGAGAGTGGGGGATAACAGGCAGTCAAGTATAGAAAAATATCTGGAAATTGTGAAAGATTGAATTCCTGATCAAGTAAGGGATACTGCTCACTTATTATCCTAAAACAACAAAGGTTCTCACAGTGCTATTTCGTACATATGCCGCCACTATGCGGACAGACTAAGAGAGTTGAGGTTGTTGAGCCTGGAGAAGAAAAGATTCCAGGGAGACCTGGAGAACAGCCTCTCAGTATCTAAAGAGGGGCTATAAGAAAGAAGGGGACAGACTCTTTAGCAGAGTCTGTTGTGATAGGATGAGGGGAAATGGTTTCAAATCACAAGAGAAGAGATTTAGATTGGATATAAGAAAACTGTGTTTTTTATGATCAGGGTAGTGAAGCATTGGAAAAGGTTGCCCAGAGAGGAAGTGGATACCCCACTCCTGGAGACGTTCAAAGTCAGCCTGGACAGGGTTCTGAGCAACCTGATCTAGCTGCAGGACTCCCTGTTCACTGCAGGGAGTTGAACTAGAATAAATAATTGTGAAATATAGTAATAGCCTGTGTTGAACGTGAATGGGGATAGGAAAGAGAGCAAGCAGAAGGACTCTGAAGACGATGTCAAAAATCTGCATATATGTGGCTGATTTACTAAAAAGCACATTCAGCTAGAAACGAAAAAGTTCTTTAAATCTTACTAGTAGCATACAGTGCACACAGTAAGGCGTTTCATAAAAAATATCAAGGGCTTCCAATTCTACTGCGTATGAAAGTCACTAATACTCAAGCAAATGAATAGCTCTCTGAATGCCTGAGAGCTCTCTGATCCCATTGATGTGAATAAGGATCTGCTGTAAAAGAAACCAATTCAACTTCCATAGGCACCAAAAAATGGATTTAGTCATCAAATGATCAAATATCAAAGTTTGAAACTTTTGGCTTTTGTTTCTTAGGATATCTTAAAAGCAGTATACTTCCATTTAGCTAGTATATTAAACTAACTTCTAAAACCAAAAGATCTGATAATAAAAAGATTCTTGCCTTTGCTTTACCTCTAAATAGTTCTGAAGAATCAATGACATCTATTGAGAATCGCTAATTAAAAAGACATCAAAGTCAGCCAGCAAGGACTGATCTCTCTAGGAAATTTGCAATTAGAGGATGAGTGGAATTTAAACACTCAGCTTGGTTTTTGGGAATTACTGTTGACTTTCTTTAATAATTCTTCCAGATAATTTTTCTCTTCTCCATTAATGAGAAAAATTAAGCCTCTTAAGAAAGTTTCACTTTCATCTATCTATATAAAGTTTCACTTTGAACTATAGATTTTAAATCTCACATAGCACACAGTCAAATCAAATACATAAAATACACAAGGAAATGAGAAACAGCTTGAAGAATAACTATGTACAACTATGCTCCAAGGAACTGTTATATTCAAACAGGTCAGAAGCCTGCAATAATATCTATCTTATGTCTTTAGCTTGTTCTTCACCCACATGCATATCTAGATGGCATGCATGTTGCCTCCTAACGTAACTAACACAAGAAAAGGTAACCTATGAGCTGAAAAATGAACAACACTATTCTTGGATAAAATTCTTGATAAAATCCAGAAGAAAAAAGCATATAAAGCAAGGACCTTCATTCAGAATACTGTCCTTCTTTCAGCCAGTCACTCTGCAGAATCAAAGGGTTAATATAACCTTGCTGAGAAGTGAAAAAGACAGATAGCAAAACAGTAGGATTTACATATAATGAGTGGCTACCAATTTTTTTTTAAAGGAAGTATTTAGAAGTTATGAAAGAGGTTTAGAAGTTCAGAAAGGCAGGAGGAAAAGCCATCATGATTACAAAATCAATGCAGTTTCCATAATATGCTTTATTTTTCCAGTAATGAAAACACATCTTGAAAATGAATAGTATTGCACACAGGCAGCCTCATCTCTCTTGTTTGAACTCCTTTGAATTAACTTATTATTGTATCAATAATAAAATACTTAGCAGTATAAGATTAAAATGGGGGACAGCATCATTTCACTATGTAACAGAGTTGGTTCCTCAGACAACAAACAGAATTTATTATTTGTTGCAAACCGATTGAAAATAAAGTTTGGAAATAACTCCTCCATTGAGACAAAAGCAAAACAAGGGTCTTGACTTCAGGGACCAAAACCAACCTACAACTAAAGTCTCAGTAGTGCAGTTTACATATCAGGATCTGAAAACTGGAAGTCCACTTAATTTGTGCACACTAAGGCAATTCTAGCTACTGAGACACCTTTTTTCATCTGCTGGTGCTTCCCATGGGTTAAGCATCATACGATAATTCAGGCTGGGAGTGACATCAGGCAATCTAGTCCAATTTCCTGCTCCAGGAAATGCTCAATACGTGCTGTTTCTCATGTGCTTCAGTGTCAGTTCAGTGATTTTAAACAGTAACCTGTATGATTGTTTAGCTGGTAGCATTTATCCTGTAGCGTTTTGAGGAGCAGCAGGACAGGGGCTGACCAAAGGGGCCAGTCAAAGCCTCTGCCCACCTGTGCCAGCATGTCATGACCCTGGTCGGCTTCGGATCGACAAGTGCTATGGTGGGATGGGGCCCTTCTACTAGTAATTTTTTGACTGATATGAACTAATAGAGCACCCTCCAAGGCTCACAGAGTCCCACCAGAAGCACACAGACCCCCTGCGCCTCCCCATCCCCCAAGTTGGCTGTGGTTATTTCTGTTTGGATCATGGAAGGTGCTGTTTCTGAGGTCTGGTTTTCACTCGAATTCAAGTAATAAGGAACCACGGGCCTCTCTGAGACAGCTCTTAATACTTCTTCATACCTTGATACCTATTCTTCCTTCAGTTTGGTCAGTAGAAATGTCTTACAGGTACACAAGCAAATATTGAGTGCATAAATTCAAAAAATAATGTACTGTTCCCTGCCAGAGGTGGCAATTTGGAAAAGCCAATGTCACAAGTTTTAAGAAGCTGTAAATCTATTCTGCCAGCTAAATAAAATGCCACAGAAATCAGACTAGCAAATAAGGCATCATACTGCTTGGTTTGTTTGTTTTTTTTCCAAAACATGCTGTCAGAACCAATGAATAATTTTTCAAGCATCCGATTAGACTAAAATGAATTCATTTTTCACTAACATCTATTCTCAAACCAAAAAGCAATTCAAAGGTAATCTAGTGATAATCAAGATGACTCACTCTGCAGGAAGCAATTAACATAACAAGAATGCACTGGTTTGATTACTGCCTGTGTGCTTAAGCATCACACACCAGCAAACTTCTCAAGAATTTTCCTTCCACTTAGTTCCTGGTACCTATTTCAGGCCTTCTCAGACACTAGCCTACGATGAGAAGTTTCCTACCAGTAAACCTTTCAGCTTCATCACTCAGAAGAAGAGAGATCAGAGTTAGGAGTTTTATCACTTAGGAACATTTAATCTTCCTTAGGGACAAGAGGTCATTAATCAGCCCTGTGCTGAATCCTCTCTCACACCTGGCGGTGTACAACATGCACATGCAGCATGACAGACACCTGTAACTGCCATGTAGCATTTTTAAACACACATCCTTGCCACGTATGTTTCTCTGGGCAAGAAAACCAGTCCACTCTCCTTTTATACTCATTGTATTTCTTCAGTTTCCATCCCTTCACAAAGATAAAAGTCCTACAAGGACTGTCATGGTCTTCCACCCTTTGAGAACTCATCTGATTTTGACGCTTCTGTTAATCTTCTAAATTCTCCCTTAGCTTTTTTTATTTACATGGGAAGTCTCATGGCAAGAGACAGCAAAGCTGTCGGCTTTTCATAAGACATATAGTTTCATCTTCCCACAATATCTGCAAGCTTGTTTTTAGAGCTCTTTCAGTCAATTCAAGAGAGATATTAGAGAAGCGCTGCTCTCCACTCATGCCTGAATAGCCTATAAAAGGCAGGCTTAGAAAAAAAGTTATAAAATGACATTGCAAATGTCATACATTATATTCTCTCCCAATATTTTTCAGCTAAAAATGTCACACTTGAAAAGAAAACAAAAAAAAAGATGCTTTTTCTCTAGGAGTATAGTCTCTGAAAATGTGACCTGTGATTAGAAAATCAGATCAGGTTGTTGTTTTTGATTTTTTTTTCTCTTTTTGTATTTTCACCATTGTTAAATTCCATGCAGAGCAAGAACACAAGTGGACCACTTCAATCTCTAATTTTTTTGTGTGTGTGTCAATCTCCACGCAATGTCACACATAATATTTGGAAACGAAAGACTAGTTAAACCATTCGATTGAAACAACCACATTAATAGCAACATGTTGATTTTTTCCACTAAATACAAATGCAGTGATTTTAGAATATGAAGAGAACGAGTAGCATCACTTTTCTACTGCTCATTACATTTCCATGCCCCTCACCAATTATCTGC
The DNA here is from genome assembly GCF_019232065.1 of Centrocercus urophasianus. NCBI lineage: Eukaryota > Metazoa > Chordata > Aves > Galliformes > Phasianidae > Centrocercus > Centrocercus urophasianus. The sequence goes on along the minus strand of NW_024885088.1, from coordinate 2,099,441 downwards.
AGTATTTTCACCAGGAAGAAATCGGACTGTGCTTGTCTGAAGCCTATACTGTTTCATTCTTTCATTCAGATTCTACTTTGCCTTACTGAGACATGGCACATTTTCAGGTATTCACCTTCACCAAGCTAGACAAACTGGCCTGGTATATGTAGAACACCCATGTAGAGCTTTTCCCTCTGGTGCATCTTCTAGGTACATAGTCAAAAGCTATGGTTGATTTAACTTTGTATACCCACCTGGAGAAGGATGCTAGCTGCCAAAACTTAACAGGCCAGCACAGAAGAACACCTGGCCATAGAGGCCATGGTGCTAACAACTTATGGCCACATACTGGAATAACAGTGGCAGTTATCATAATCCAGCTCATAAACTGTAGATAAAGGCCATGTTTCTGACCGTGGTCTCACACTGACAAGGGGAAAGATAGAGGTCCTTCCTGAGCTGGAGTGAAACACACCTGGCAACTCTGACGATAGAAGAGGTGACCTGGAAATAAAGACAATGGTCCAGCATAAAACAAACTCCTTCACCTCCTTGGGATGTCTGGCACAGTAAAAGCACCAGATAGAACTGCACAGAGAATCCAATAATGGGAATCAGTTTTACTATACTGAAGTTCAGAAACAGTATTTTATTTCCTTTGAAAATTATATTGTTTTATTCAGAATTAAATATCATAGTGAAACTTTACCAGAATTACAGAGCTTCATTTAATTTCTGGATGATAATCTCTCAAGGCTGTGAAATTTCTAATGCCTCATAAATTAAATCAGGATTCAGATGAAAAAGTTAATGGATATGAATGAATTAATGGCCTATAATTTTCGTTCACAGTGAAGTCTAGTTGCACAGCTTCCATTTCAGCAGCAGAAATTTTCACTAGAGTTTCAATTCTGAACAGTGTATCTATAGATACAGCAGACTGACAGACGCTGCACTTTGAATATTACTGGGAAATGAGTAGAAGGTTGTTTTAAGGCTTGATGCTTAAGATAAACTACCAGTGGTTCTACATTAGAATTCAAAATGGGTCTCTCATATCAAGTTTGGAAAAGCCGTGGGTGATAGGGTACAGTATTTTGTTTACATCATTTCTCACACTCCAAGTTAAAATTCGAACATCCAAATTCCACACATCAAAGAAATGGTACAGCTCCACTGAACTTGCAACAATTGGCACGTAACAAGACAACACAGAGCTAAGAACTCACTTCATACCCACAGATTTCTCCTACAGTGAAACAAGAAGAAAGCCAACATGTTTCAGGACAGGAGCCATCTGTCACATCAACTAGGGGTGGAGAGGGAACATCAGATTTCTCAAGCCTCAGATACCATGAATGAGACTTGTGTACCTGTCCTTTCCTGTGCCACATTTCCTCACCACTAAGCCATCCATATACAAGCTAGTCATCTTCTCCTCCTTTAGAATTTTTCATCCTTAGAGCATTTTTCTGATAAGAACACAGTGTTAAAAATTAACAAAGAGGGGAAACAAAAAATGAAGCTTTAGGTTTTGGTGGAGGCTTATAGGTTAATAAAAGGGAAAGATCTGTAATGCAAAAGCTCACACCTTAGTTAGCAAAGATAATAAGATCTGTAATTCTTAATTAGAAGCACACAAATGTAGAGAGAAATATCAAGCCATAATATGAATAGTTTTCAGTAGAGATCTCCTTAGCAGACCCAATAATGTCAGTTACTTCCAAAGTACTGAATGATGTAATTTTATATGAATATATATCCCACATACAATTATAAGGAGAGTATAATTACAAAAATGCAATTATAGACTATTTTGTCTGGGGATAAGCAGTGAATGGGGGAAATTACGATGAATCAAGCTAAAACAACAAACAAAAATTAATGAAAAAATATTGCAATGATTTTTTGATAAACACAACAGATGAGTGAGTTCTCTCTGTTGACCCAGCGGATGAGGTAATATCCTACACACAGCTGATCATACACCCAAGAGATTCTGACTTTCATTGTCTCCAAACCCTGATACAATTCATATCCAGTTGCACAGCCACTGTAGTGCTTTAAAAAAGCTAAATCACAAGAGTAAAGAAGCTCAGTAAATTAGTAGCTCAAGCTGCCATGGGGGTAGAAATAGAAATTAAAATATTTTCTCCATAAAATATATATTTTTCTACAGTGAACTTTATGTTTAGGATAATAGCTCACATTTCTCAGTATTCTGATTGCAACCTGGATGTGTGTTACATTTTATTTGTGTTTTGATTTTTCATGCATTTGAACGATAAAGTACTATATTTCATACGCCTCATCTGCACGGTGTAGATCAAGGTAGCAAACTTTCTAAAAATCAATGTTTTAATCTATAGTGACATATTCTGGTATCACACAGTTTGACAGGCAAAGCCAGCAGTTCTATTCCCACATTCATACTGTCAGGGATGGTAGAAATAAGATCTAGACCGCAGGAATTAGTGACTGGAACTGACGTCTGGGGGTTTGATAAATAAAGGAGAAATTTCTAATTTAGAAGCAATGACTGTGCTCCTGCACAGCAGATGGAGATTCATGGCACTAACCTGCTGCAATGAAAACACTGCTGTTGTGCAAGGCTGAGGAATCATTCAATGCAACCCTGTAGATGGAGTTACTCAGGAGGTCAAGGGTGGGTTAAAGGCTTCCTTTGTAGCGTTGTTGCATTACAGATAATAACACACAGCACTTTGCACCTGTAGGTGTCAAAATATCTGAGGAAAGATGTTAAGCAGGTGTGGCTGACAGAATAATAGGTACCACACATAGGCTTAGGATCTAGTATGCAAGGACTCTTTTCACAGCACTCCAAGCACAAGCAATGGGAACTCCACACCACAAAGAACCTATAGGCTGCAATACAGCCTCTACTGAAACTGATTTATTTTCTTTCCTTTCCTCAAATTAAAGTTCCTAGCCTCCGTTGAAATGAAAATATCACATACGATTCCCTACAAGTCCCAAAGGTGCAGGAAGAATATCAATGCACAGCATAAATTGCTCTTAACACACAGCCGAAGTAAAAAAACCATTTTTACTCAGCTCATCCTTTTTGCAGAGACAGCTTTTTTTCTCCCTTGACTAAATAGCTAGACATATGTTGAAGGAAAAACATACAGATATGGCAATCAAAAGACAAAGTTAAAGTAAAAAACCATGTTTTCTAAATTGACTCCTTCTGACAGGAACTTGGAGTGCAGTGCCAGTAAATGGTAGTTAGACATATGTTAGTGAAATGAAAAAGGCCCTAAAAGCATAATTTCAGAGAAAATGCTCTTAGAAAGAGAACTTTCGTGAACTGTGGCAGAAAGGCTACTCATCAAAGCCACACACAGATCTGTCACATTTTTGCAAGTTATACTGTACTTAGCTTCCATGAAAGTAAAGCAGTGGATGGGATGTCAGCCAATTTTCTAGAAGATAGAAGGAACTTTTTCACTTTACAGGTAAAAGTGCTGTTAAGTGACTGATCAAAATGGGAATGCTATACATCTTAGATTTTCTGTGTTTACTCATGCTTTAAACAAATTTCAAAAACGGTCCATATCTCATCTGCCAATAAGATATTTAACAAAATAATTTCATATGGTTTACCAAAATTTCATCTGCTGAACATTAAAACAGTATCAAAACCATTTAAAATAAACGCAAACAAATGTCATCATAATACACTGACTGAAAAGACTCATAACTGCTCAAGTTAACTTTGTGAACTAAAAAATATCAAAAGCTATATAAAAGCAAATGGAGAGAATAAAAGAAGAAATTTTGTAATGTACCTATCTTCTTAAATAATGGGTCGAGGAAAAAGGCTAACAAGAGGGGACACTGAATATTCAGGCAGGTCAGATAAACATTGCGAGTAAAGAAGTGGAATGCCATAACAGAGAACTTCTCACTGAAGGAAAAAAAGAATAATCACAAAATAAATATTAGCAACAAGATTCTCATAATGGGAAAATAAAATAAAGAAAATTATAATTCAGCTGAAGCTAGAGCAATGCCAACTAATCAAAAGCCTTCATTGCACATATACTCATTTTGCAGAATCATCATTTTCCCTTTAATTGCCTATGATAACTACTCTGCCTGATTATCTTTGCACTGCTTGATGAAATTCAGAAACTGGCCAGTTAAGTTTCAGAAGTTACTTCATCAAGCAAAGGAGATGAGCTTAAACCCCACCAAAGTGGAAGGAGATAAAGAGTCCTCTTTAATCACTGAGTTGTATTGGAAAAGACTGGTAGCTCTGCGTCTTAGATCAGGTGAATTAAGAATGCACCAATATTAAAAAGGATTGAAAATATCTGTGAGTTGCACATTGTTCCCTTCGGACATGGAAAATTGAACAGAAA